>NW_027649856.1:250000-260000 GCF_965287045.1 Carcharhinus amblyrhynchos | reverse complement strand
GATGAGGGGGTTGGACTATGAAGAGAGACTAAATAGACTGGGTCTGTACTCGTTGGAGTTTAGAAGGCTGAGGGGGGATCTTATAGAGACGTATAAGATAATGAAAGGGATGGATAGGGTAGAGGTAGAGAGATTCTTCCCGCTCAGAAAGGACAGCAGGACTAGAGGACACAGCCTCAAAATAAGGGGGGGGGGGGCAGTTTAGAACAGAGCTGAGGAGGAACTTCTTCACTGAAAGGGTGGTGAATCTCTGGAATTCTCTGCCCGTTGAAGTGGTGGAGGCTGCCTCGCTAAATATATTTAAGTCACGGGTAGATAGGTTTCTGATAGACAGGGGAATTAAGGGTTATGGGGAGAAAGCGGGAAAGTGGAACTGATCCACTTCAGATCAGCCATGATCTTATTGAATGGCGGGGCAGGCTCGAAGGGCTAGATGGCCTACTCCTGCTCCTATTTCTTATGTTCTCATACCTGCGCCATCCCTTTGTAAGAGTTATCCAATTAGTGCCCCCAACAACCCTCCCTCCCCGCCTCTTTCCCGACAGCCCTGCGCATTTTTTTCCTCTTCGATTGCTTATTCGATCCCCCTTTTGAAAGTGAGCACGGAACGTTCCGGGTGTCACAGGGAGCAGGCAGGGTGGACGGCGAGAAACTTCCAGCAAGTCAGGACGAGCAGACACAAATTAAGGATTAGATGCCGGTCTCTTGGGTGTGAAATGAGGAAAGACCTCGATATGATGGAGGTTTGGAGCTCGCTTCGATCAATTATTAATTTAAAAGCAAAATCGATGGATTTTTTTTTGTTAACCGAAGGGTTTAAAGGATTATGGGAGAAAGGCAGGGTCTGCGGAGTTAAGCTTGAGGGGCTGAATGGCCTCCTCCTATTCCTGTGCTTTAACTGTGCTTTGAGACGGTACGTTCCGGATCCTTGCTTCTGCTGGTCAGGGAATCTAAAACACAGGGGGAGCAGTCCCAGGATAAGGAACCAGACTGGGATGAGGAGGGAAGATTCCTCACTCAGTAGGTTGTGAATGTTTGGAATTCTCTACCCCAGTGGGTGCTCCATCGTTGAATATTCTCCAGACCTGGATTCGCAAATTTTTGGTCTCTTGGGGCATAGGGGGAGTTGGTGGGAAAATGGAGTTACGTACGCACATCGGAGATAGGAGCAGGAATAAGGCCACTCTGCCCCTCGAGCCTGTTCCGCCATTCAATAGCACCATGGCGGCTCTGATTGGAGCCTCACATTTCCACCGACCCTCTGATAACCTTTCACCTCCTCATTAATCAAGGACCTACCTAGCTCAGCCTTAAACATATTCAAAGACCCTGCTCTTCCACTGCCTCTTGGGGAAGAGAGTTCCAGAGACTCACCACCCTCGGAGAGATAAAATTCTCCTCATCTCCGTCTTAAACGGGCGACCCCTTATTTTTAAACAGTAACCCCTAGTTCTAGATTCTCCCACACGAGGAAACATCCTCTCCACATCCATCCTTACATGGTTTTCCAATCATATAACCCCTCCAGTGTTGGAGGAGGCCATTCAGTCCATTGGATCTACACTGACTCTTCAAAAGAACATCTTTTTGATTTGATTTGATTTACTATTGTCACTTGTGTTGGGATACAGTGAAAAGTTTTGTTTCTTGCGCGCTATACAGACAAAGCATACCATTCATAGAGAAGGAAAGGAGAGAGTGCAGAATGTAGTGTTACAGTCATAACTAGGATGTAGAGAAAGAGCATAAAAACATAAGAACATAAGAAATAGGAGCAGGAGTAGGCCATCTAGCCCTTCGAGCCTGCCCCGCCATTCAATAAGATCATGGCTGATCTGAAGTGGATCAGTTCCACTTTCCCGCTTTCTCCCCATAACCCTTAATTCCCCTATCAGAAACCTATCTACCCGTGACTTAAATATATTTAGCGAGGCAGCCTCCACTGCTTCAATGGGCAGAGAATTCCAGAGATTCACCACCCTTTGAGCGAAGAAGTTCCTCCTCAACTCCGATCTAAACTGACCCCCCCTTATCTTGAGGCTGTGCCCGCTAGTCCTGCTATCCTTTCTAAGCGGGAAGAATCTCTCTACCTCTACCCTATCCATCCCCTTCATTATCTTATACGTCTCTATAAGATCCCCCCTCATCCTTCTAAACTCCAACGAGTTGGAGATCTTGAGAAAGATCAACTCAGTGCAAGGTAGGTCCATTCAAAAGTCTGATGGCAGCAGGGAAGAAGCTGTTCTTGGTACCTGACCTCAGACTTTGGTATCTTTTTCCCTATGGAAGAAGGCGGAGGAGAGAATTCCTGGATGCAGATGGGCCGAGTGCTGGCAAGTGAGGTTAGGTTGGCAGGTCAGGTCATGGAGGTTCGATGGGCCAAAGGGCCTCTTCAGCACTCTAGTAACCTGCATGGGGTGTTTAACTCTGCTGGCTGCTGTACGTATGGGTGGAATAGTGAAATCTCTCTACTGGACTAGACTTTTGGGGATTTGCTGTGGTAAACCCTCAATGAAAGCACTCATTAAACAAAAACTCCCTCGCTGAGCCTCTTGGTTGACATGGCGACCCGCGGCAGAATGGCGCAGGCCTACTCCTCGAATCAGGGAGACAGCTGACAATAATGACTGCGGTTTTCATCTTCCTCTGAGCGATTTTTCTTTTAGAATCGACCCTCGTTGACCTGGCTCCTCTTTGCGTTTCCTCAGAGCCCCTAACATGGCCTGGTGTCGTACTTGACCGTGGCCGTGGTGATGCACCTTGGGACATTCTTACAGTGTTACCCGCGCCGTGTGAGGGGGCAAGGCGTTGTCGCAAATTTAGGAAGTGGTTTTCCTAACCGGGGTGAGGGCAGGTCGAATGGCGTCTCACTCAGCGACGTGTAACCACCTCCCCCCCCGACATTTCACGGTGGGTCCTTCAGTCTTGGGAGATAATCAGTAACTCCCGACGTCCCCACACCTGACCGCTTCCCGACTCGAGTCTGTCGCAAGGACCTGGAGGCAAAACTCCATCACTTCTGCTAAAGCTCATTAAACCCTGCAACAAAAACGCCTATTAAAATCTCACCACATAATTAGACCCGTACAAAAGGAGTATGTGACTGTTTTTGATAAGTGCGGACCTACAGATCAAATTCAGCAACAGGGACTTTGCTCTGATGTGTGTCGGAGATGGGAGCCCAGAGCATCAAAGAGTGTGGATGCAATGGTGCACAATAGCTGGGATCCGGGGAGATATCCAGTGGGGCATTGTGCAGTCTCTCTAACTAATGCATCAGATGGACTGGGTTTAATTAGGCAGAATTAGAATTCCGAAATGATATTTGCAATATCCGATACAGACGCATTCAGGGACACGGAGATACCCCTGCGTAATCGCTCTGTACAACTCTACTTCTGACAACTGTACAGAGAGGGTGAAACGTATCCTGGAATGAACAGTCTTTTTATACGATTTCTGTATTATTGAAAAGTGTATAAAAAATGTATGCCGTGTGAGAGGTCAGATAGCTGAGGCAGCAAGTTCCTGGACGTACAATAGCTAAGCGAGAGAAAAAAATTCTGAGGTCCTCTGGACTTCTCCGCACTAGTTAGACGGATTAAGATTTGGAAGCCGCGATGGTTATTAGATTTTTTGTTTGAGCGGCTGTGTACTGTTTGCGATTTGTTTCTGTGGAAGTGAGCTGGTGAAATAATTCTGAAGAGGCCTCAGCAGTTGCAACATAATCAGAGAAAAGCCAGACTTCAAACCAGTTTTACGCCCCGAGCAATAGGAGTCCGACAGAAGCAGGTACACTTACACCACCGCACACCCCCCACCGTCAAGCTCAGTACAACTTTAAACCAGGCCCTTTTCTCTCCTGGCAAGGTGGATCCAGTTTTATGCGTGTTTTTGTTTAGGGAAAGGAAGAAAACGCTCTTTCATTCCCAGCCTAACAACTTTATTTAAAATAACTGCTGCGAAAGGTAACTCGGAGAACATCGTGCCGAGCCGGTTAATGTTCTGCTAGAATCCCACAATAACAGCAAACTCATCTCTTCGCTCCTTCAGGAATAGGAGTGGCACGGTGGGTTAGCACCGCTGCCTCACAGCGCCAGGGACCCGGGTTCGATTCCTGGCTCGGGTCACTGTCTGTGTGGAGTTTGCACATTCTCCTCGTGTCTGCGTGGGTTTCCTCCCACAGTCCAAAG
Source organism: Carcharhinus amblyrhynchos (assembly GCF_965287045.1). Taxonomy (NCBI): domain Eukaryota; kingdom Metazoa; phylum Chordata; class Chondrichthyes; order Carcharhiniformes; family Carcharhinidae; genus Carcharhinus; species Carcharhinus amblyrhynchos. The sequence continues at coordinate 255,807 of NW_027649856.1, read as the reverse complement.
ACGTGCGGTTTAGGTTGATTGGCCGTGCTTAAATTGCCCCTTAGTGTCCAGGGATGTGTAGGTTAGAGGGATTAGTGGGTAAAATATATGGGGATAGGGCCTGGGTGGGATTGTGGTCAGTGCAGACTCGATGGGTCGAATGGCCTCTCCCTGTACTGTAAGGGTTCTGTGATTCAGAAAAATATCATTTTTCTCCAATTTTATCTTCATTTCTCCCTCCTCCCCCATCCTTTCCCCTGCTCTCCCACCCTCCTCCTCTCCCTCTCCCCCTCCTCCTCCCACTCTCACTCCCTCTCCTCTCCCCTTCACAGCCTTACTCCTCTCCCCCTTCTCCCTCCCTCTCCCCCTCTCCCCTGCTCCCCCCCGTCTCCCTCTCCCTCCCTCCCCCTCTCCCCTGCTCCCTCTCCCCTTTCCCCCTCCCCTCCCCCTCCCACCTCCCTCCTTCCTCCCCCTCTCCCTCCCTCCCCCTCTCCTCTGCTCCCCCCTCCCTTTCCCCCTCCGCCTCTCTTCCCCCCCTCCCCTTTTCCTCTCCTCCTCCCTCTCCCTCTCCTCTGCTCCCCCCTCCCTTTCCCCCTCCGCCTCTCTTCCCCCCTCCCCTTTTCCTCTCCTCCTCCCTCTCCCTCTCCTCTGCTCTCCCCTCCCTTTCCCCCTCCGCCTCTCTTCCCCCCCTCCCCTCTTCCTCTCCTCCTCCCTCTCCCTCTCCTCTGCTCCCCCCTCCCTTTCCCCCTCCGCCTCTCTTCCCACCTCCCCTCTTCCTCTCCTCCTCCCTCCCCCCTTCCTCTCGTCCTCCCTCTCTCCCTCTCCCCCACCTCCCCTCTCCCCCTCCCTACGAGGTGTGTGGATTTTGGGCTGACGCTGCTTCCCCCGGTCTCCTAATTGTAAACATCTCGGGGCTGGTTTCCAGTCGAGGAATTTGTTTAAGATGCACGGAGACTCCCAGAGGAAAAATGACCTGAATCCTAAGCAGTGAGAAAGCAGCGAATGGTTCCCTTATTAAATCGTCTGGTTCCACACATTGAAACATGTTCTGCTTCTAATCACCATTACTAATTGAATCGGATAATTTAGCTCAAAGCCGACATTCCTTTTTATCAAAATGTTGCTTTTAACTAGATTTCACCCAGGCAAAATCAGGACAGGCGCCTCAAATAATGATTGCGAGCAGCCAATAAAATATGTACACTCCTCGTTTCAACTCTGTCCCTATGATGGAATGGTTAAAGGACGCCAGTTGTTCTGTGGTGGCCCTCTGAAGGAGCACTTCACCCAGTGCCATCCCCGCCTTCTCCCCATGATCCTGCACACTCTTCCAAAAACAATCCAACTCCCTTGATTGAACCTGCCTCCCCCACACACAGGCTCGCTGCGTTAAAAGGTTTCTCCTCATGTCTCCATTGCTTCCTTAGCCAATCACCTTAACTCTCTGCCTCCTGGTTCTCCATCCTTTCACTAATAGAACGTAGAACACGACAGCACAGGCCCTTCGGCCCACAAGTTGCGCTGATCATATCCCTACCTACCAGGCCTATCTATAACCCTCAATCCCATTAAATCCAGAAGTCTCTTAAAAGACCCCAGCGAGTTCGCCTCCACCGCCACTGACGGCAGCCGATTCCACTCACCCACCACCCTCTGAGTGAAAAACTTACCCCTGACATCTCCTCTGTACCTGCTCCCCAGCACCTTAAACCTGTGTCCTCTCGTAGCGACCATTTCAGCCCTGGGAAATAGCCTCCGAGAATCCACCCTATCTATTCCTCTCAACATCTTATACACCTCTATCAGGTTACCTCTCATCCTTCGTCTCTCCAGGGAGAAGAGACCGAGCTCCCTCAACCTAACTTCATAAGGCATGCCTCCCAATCCAGGCAACATCCTTGTAAATCTCCTCTGCACCCTCTCAATAGCTTCCACATCCTTCCTGTAGTGAGGCGACCAGAACTGAGCACAGTACTCCAAGTGGGGTCTGACAAGGGTCTTATAAAGGGAATAGTTTCTCCCCCTCTACCCTGCCCGGAGCCCTCGTGATTTTGAACATCTCTATCACATTTCCTCTTCATCTTCTTCTCTCCCGGGACAACAATCCCAATCACTCCAGCTGTTGTCTGTCACGCCAAAACATGAGGAATCCACTATTTCGGACTGGGATGAGAAGAAATTTCTTCTCTCATCAAGCGGTCACTTTTTGGAATCCTCTATCTCAGAGGGCTGTGGATGGTCGGTCACTGAGTAGATTCACAACAGTAGGTCTTCGGACACTAATGGAATTGAGGGATATGGGAACAGAGCAGGAAGATCAAATTTTGATTCGATTTATTATTGTCACCTGTACTAACGTACAGTGAATAGTATTGTTTCTTGCACGCTATACAGACAAGGCATACCGTTCATACAGAAGGAAAGGAGAGAGTGCAGAATGTAGTGTGACAGTCATAGCTAGGGTGTAGAGAAAGATCAACTTAATGCGAGGGTAGATCCATTCAAAAGTCTGACAGCAGCAGGGAAGGAGATGTTCTCGAGTCGGTTGGTGTGTGTTGCCAAAGATTTGTATTTTCTTCCCAACGGAAGAAGGTGGAAGAGAGAATATCCGGGGTGCGTGGAGCCCTTAATTATACTGGCTGCTTTGCCAAGACAGCGGGAAGTGTAGACAGAGTCTACACTGGAGGCTGGTTTGTGTGATGGATTGGGCTACATTCATGACTTTTTGCAGTTCCTTGCGGGTCTTGGGCAGAGCAGGAGCCCATACCAAGCTGTGATACAACCAGAAAGAATGCTTTCTATGGTGCATCTGTAAAAGTTAGCGAGAGTCGTAGCTGACAGGCCAAATTTCCTTAGTCTTCTGAGAAAGTTGAGGCATTGGCGGGCTTTCTTAGCTGTAGTGTTGACATCGGGGGGACTAGGACAGGTTGCTGGTGATCTGGACACCTTGAAACTTGGAGCTTTCAACCATCAGTCTTGAATTTATTGAATAGGAGAAAGGCTCAAAGGGCTGAATGTCCGACTGTTCCTATTTCCTGTGTGTGTCTACAAGGTTCACGCAGCAATAGGAAGCAGTATTCACTTTCTCACAGCCTTCCTTCTACCTCTAACATTTAAGAAAATCTTGGATGGGTTGATGGATGAGAGGGGTGTGGAGGGATATGGTCCAAGTGCAGGTCAGTGGGACTAGGCAAAAAATGGTTCGGCACAGACAAGAAGGGCCTGCTTCTGAGCTGTAATGTTCTATGGTTCTATGGTTCCTCAGGATTTATTTCGGAAAAGACAGAAGGTTCAGGGAGGCAGAAAGAGTCTGGCCGACAGGAAGATTGTGTGAAAGGAGATGATTCAAGCTCACTGTTCCTCCTGAGGGTTAGACCTGCTCAAATTGTCAATTTGCTCACACATAGCTCTGCTACAGCAATATCTGCCCGATTTTAGCACCTCCTAGAAAAATTGGGCAGAAAGATATCAGTCATCTAATGGTGACCGTGAAACCATTGTTGAGTGTTGCTGAGTTTGATTCGCTAATGTCCTTCAGGGAAGGAAATCTGCCACCCTTACCTGGCCTGGCCTACATGTGACTCCAGAGCCAGGATGTTCCCCCACTGGGTGGCACATGGGTGATATGGTGGCATTAAGGGTGGCACAGTGACACAGTGGCAGCACTGCTGCCTCATCAGGGATCCAGGTTCGATTCCCAGCTTGGATCACTGTCTATGTGGAGACTGCACATTCATCCCATGACTGCGTGGGTTTCCTCCGGGCGCTCCGGTTTCCTCCCATAGTCCAAAAGACGTCCTGGTGAGCTGGATTGGCCGTGCTAAATTCTCCTTTAGTGTACCCAAACAGGCACTGGAGTGTGGTGACTGGGGGATTTTCACAGTAATTTCATTGCAGTGTTAATATAAGCTTACTTGTGACTAGTAAATAAATAAACTTTACTTTTTCCCATTATCCTTCCAATCTACTCCAGCCTAGCAAGCCACTGAGTTCAAAGGGCAAGGAGGAATGGGCCCAGTCTGTGACGCCCACATCCTCATGAACGAATATTTTTAAAAATGCCTCGAAAGAAAGATTTGAGATGAAGCCTGACTTTAAATTTCTGCAAGGATTTAATAGGATAGACATTGAGAAGATGTTCCATTACGTCAGGGGGACTAATGGGGGCCATTCGTTTAAGATAGTCACTAAATCTGGTCGGCAGCTCAGAGAAGGCTCTTTACCCGGAGAGTGGTGAGAATGTAGTCCTCGCACGTTAGGCGTAGACTAAAATCATGAATAGGTCACTGAGATAGTAGGACGGCGGCGCGGGCTCGTTGGGCCGAAGGGCCTGTTTCCCGTGCTGTGTTGTTCTTTGTTCTTTGTTCTTTGTTCGCTCCCTCAGGGAGCTCTGTATCAATGCGTTTAGGGAGAAACTTGACAAGTCTCAGAGGCTTATACAGATTTCATAGAACCCCTGAGGTGCAGTAGAGGCCATTCAGCCCATTGAATCTGCACTGACTCGCTGAAAGAGCATCTTACCCAGACCCTCTCCCCTGCCCTACAGCTGTAATCCTGCACATTTAGCATGGCCAATCCACCTAAACTACACATCTTTGGACACTAAGGGGCAATTTAGCATGGCCAATCCACCTAACCTACACATCTTTGGACACTAAGGGGCAATTTAGCATGGCCAATCCACCTAACCAGCACATCTCTGGACACTAAGGGGCAATTTAGCATGGCCAATCCACCCAAACCACACATCTTTGGACACTAAGGGACAATTTAGCATGGCCAATCCACCTAATCTTCACATCCTTGGACACTAAGGGTCAATTTAGCATGGCCAATCCACCTAACCTACACATCTTTGGACACGAAGGGGCAATTTAGCATGGCCAATCCACCTAACCTACACATCTTTGGACACGAAGGGGCAATTTAGCATGGCCAATCCACCTTGACCTACACATCTTTGGACACTAAGAGGCAATTTAGCATGGCCAATCCACCTAACCTACACATCTTTGGACACTAAGAGGCAATTTAGCATGGCCAATCCACCTAACCAGCACATCTCTGGACACTAAGGGGCAATTTAGCATGGCCAATCCACCCAAACCACACATCTTTGGACACTAAGGGACAATTTAGCATGGCCAATCCACCTAATCTTCACATCCTTGGACACTAAGGGTCAATTTAGCATGGCCAATCCACCTAACCTACACATCTTTGGACACGAAGGGGCAATTTAGCATGGCCAATCCACCTAACCTACACATCTTTGGACACGAAGGGGCAATTTAGCATGGCCAATCCACCTTGACCTACACATCTTTGGACACTAAGAGGCAATTTAGCATGGCCAATCCACCTAACCTACACATCTTTGGACACTAAGAGGCAATTTAGCATGGCCAATCCACCTAACCAGCACATCTCTGGACACTAAGGGGCAATTTAGCATGGCCAATCCAACTAATCTTCACATCCTTGGACACTAAGGGGCAATTTAGCATGGCCAATCCACGTAACCTACACATCTTTGGACACTAAGGGGCAATTTCGCATGGCCAATCCACGTAACCTACACATCTCTGGACACTAAGGGGCAATTTAGCATGGCCAATCTAGCTAACCTGCACATCTTTGGAGTGTGGGAGGAAACTGGAGCACCCAGCGGAAACCCACGCAGACACAGGGAGAACGTGCAGAATCCGCACAAACAGTGACCTAAGGCTGAAATTGAGCCCGGCTCATTGAAACATAGAAACTAGAAGCAGGAGGAGGCCATTCGGCCCTTCCAGTCTGTTCCATCGCTCACCATGATCATGGCTGAT
>NW_027649856.1:0-245000 GCF_965287045.1 Carcharhinus amblyrhynchos | reverse complement strand
ACCCACGCAGACACGGGGAGAACATGCAAACTCCACACAGACAGCGATCCGAGGCTGGAATTGAACCCGGGTCCCTGGCGCTGTGAGGCAGCAGTGCTAACCACTGTGCCACCCAGTTTCTTTTAGTGGTTTTGGTTCAGACCCTGTGGAGATATTTGTTCGGAATAATGGCTGAGAGATCTTTTAGATCCATCTGGGAGGTCAGACAGGAGCTGGGATTTTCCAGCTGCAGTCGCCCCCCCCCAGAGTGGAAATTTCCTCTTGAGGTCAGTGGAGCGTTGCATGGTCTGCCTCACCGCCCGCTACAGTTCCCGTGGGGGTGGGAACGTTCCACCCAGGATCTCGGAGGTCTCATCCGACAGATAAATCTCATTGGGGTGCAAGTATATTTTTAATTCATTTGTGGGACATGGGTGTCGCTGGCTGGGCTAGTATTTATTGCCCATCCCTAGTTGCCATTGGAGGGCAGTTGAGAGTCAACCACATTGCTGTGGCTCTGGAGTAACATGTAGGCCAGACAGGGTAAGGATGGCAGATTTCCTTCCGTAAAGGGACATTAGTGAACCAGATGGGTTTTCACAACAATTGACAATGGTTTCAGGGTCATCTGTAGATTCTTAATCCCAGATATTTTTTATTGAATTCAAATTTCATCATTGCCGTGGCGGGATTCGAACCCTGGTCCCCAGGATATGAGTTTCTGGATCAATAATCTAGCGATAATACCATCCCAAGTTCTGTAAATGGTTTCCAAGCCTCAGTCTTATGGAGAATGGTGCTAACATTTACAGAATGATTTCATTCCTCAAATTGATCTTCTAAAACAAAGGACTAATTGACCATTATCTGATAAACTATTAAATAAAATAGATTAGACCACTCAGACCCTGCCAGTAGATTAGAATATATCGACTTCTCATGAATTGAATTAAATTAAGGACATTCTTTATGATCTTGCTGTGTGACTCTGTTGACATTCAGGGCACTGGTCGCTCGTGTTACTATTCTCAAACGTGTAGGCAGCCACTTCCACTCTTCAACCAGTTCCACAGTTCAATCTTGACTGCTCTGTAATTCATCCTGTAACTCTTAATCCCCTCACCCGACAAGACTCAAACCAATCCCACTATCAAAATTGTATTGGGGCAGCACTTTGGCACAATAGTTAGCACTGCTGCCCCACAGCTCCAGAGACCTGGGTTCAATTCCCATCTTGGGTCACTGTCTGTGCAGAGTCTGCACATTCTCCCCGTGCCTGCTTGGGTTTCCTCCGGGTGCTCCAGTTTCACCCCACAATCTGACAGATCTCCTTGCCATAGGGAAGGTGTTATCCAACTGGAGAGTGTACTGAAGGGATTTACCAGGAAGAGACTGATTTATAGGGAGAGGGTTATAGGCTTGGACTTTTTTCTTTGGAGTCTAGAAGACTGAGGGATGATCTTATAGAGGTGTATCAGATCATGAACATAAGAACATAAGAACATAAGAAATAGGAGCAGGAGTAGGCCATCTAGCCCTTCGAGCCTGCCCCGCCATTCAATAAGATCATGGCTGATCTGTCGTGGCTCAGTTCCACTTTCCCGCCCTCTCCCCATAACCCTTAATCCCCTCTCTTATCAAGAACCCATCAACCCGCTTCTTAAAAATATTTAGCGAGGCAGCCTCCACCACTTCAACGGGCAGAGAATTCCAGAGATTCACCACCCTTTGAGTGAAGAAGTTCCTCCTCAACTCCGTTCTAAACCGCCCCCCCTTTATCTTGAGGCTGTGCCCCCTAGTCCTACTGTCTTTTTTGAGCGGGAAGAGTCTCTCCACCTCTATCCTATCCATCCCATTCATCATCTTATACGTCTCAATGAGATCTCCCCTCATTCTTCTAAACTCTAACGAGTACAAGCCTAGTTTATTCAGCCTCTCCTCATAGCTCAACCCCCTCAACTCCGGTATCAGCCTAGTAAACCTCCTCTGCACTCCCTCCAAGGCCAAAATATCCTTGCGTAAGTGCGGCGCCCAAAACTGCACACAGTACTCCAGCTGCGGCCTCACCAATGCCCTATACAGCTGCAGCAAGACCTCCCTACTTTTATATTCAATCCCCCTCGCTATGAAGGCACGGATAGAGAGAATGCACTCAGTCTTTTTCCCAGGGTTGGGGTATTGAGAACTAGGGTGCAGAGGTTTAAATTAAGAGGGAAAAGAATCAATGGGAACCTGAGGAGGAACTTTTTTTACCCAGAGGGTGGTACGTGTGTGGAATGAGTTGCCAGGGTTGAGGCAGGGATATTGACAACATTTGAAAGGCGTTTGGACAGATACACGGATAGGAAAGGTTTAGAGGGATATGGGCCAAATGCAGGCAATTGGGACTAGCATAAGGCTTTAAAAAAAAGTCTTTTAAAAAATGTCTCCCTATGTGCTGGTTAGGTACATTAGCCGTGCTAAATTCTCCCTCAGAGTATCCAAACAGACACCGGAGTGTGGCAACTAGGGGATTTTCACAGTAACTTCATTGCAGTATTAATGCAAGCCTACTTGTGAGACTAATAAATAAACTTTAAAAACTTAGTAAGTGCTTCCTGACATCACCCTGAAGTCCAAAGATGTACGGGTTATGTTGACTGGCCATGCTCAGACATTGCCCCTTAGTGTCCTGGGATGCGTAGGTTAGTGGATATAATATGTAGGGATATGGGGGTAGGGCCTGGGTGGGATTGTGTTCGGTGCAGACTCGATGGGCCGAAGGGCCTCTTTCTGTACTGTTGGGTTCTATGATTCTACGAACCTCCCTCTAATTGCAAAGGTCATGCCCCCTTGTTCCGAACCCCTCAAAGATGTGCGGGTTAGGTGGATTGGCCATGGTGAAGTGCCCCTTAGTGTCAGGGGCATTAGCAGGGTGAATGTGTCGGGTCACAGGGATAGGGGCTGGGTGGGGTTGTGGTCAGTGCAGACTCAATGGGCCAAATGGCCTTCTTCTGCACTGTAGGAATTCTATAATAATTACGCTGGGGATTTGATTTATTATTGTCGCATGTATTTACATACAATGAAAAATGTTGCTTCTTGTGCGCTATACAAAGCATACCGTTCATAGAGAAGGAAACGAGAGAGCGCAGAATGCAGTGTTACAGTCAAAGTTAAGGTGTAGAGAAAGAGCAGATGAATGGAAGTTGGGTCCGTTGAAAAGTCTGACAGCTCTGGGGTGGGACGTGAACCCAGGCTGTGAGGCTAAAGCTTTACCCGCTGACGCACGCGTCCCTGAGTGTTACGGCGAGCTGCGGGCCCATTGCACCAACAGTGCAAAGTTACGCCGAGGCAAGAATGAAAAGGATCGAAATCTTGCTGAGAGCATGCCCCACTTCCCAGTCACAGCACAAATTAGATGTAGATTGCTCACCAACTCCGAGCGAACGCTTATACCCAAAGCTTTGGAGCAACTCATCGCTCAGATCCTTTGTTGCTCAGTGCCTCGAAATGAAAGTCAATTAAAGCCACAAACAGATATTCCAGCCCCGGCTGTTCTCATTACTGATGTGTGTGTATCCCAGATCCTCACTCCTAACGGGGACATAGGAAACATCCAACTCCTATCACATCGAGATTACTTTTAATTAAAAAACAAGTCAAACGCACATAATCCGGGTCGGAATTTGGCGAAAAGGAAAGATGTGCATTTCTGTAGCACCTGTCACATCCCACACTTTTTGATTTGATTTATTCCTGTCACATGCATTAACGTACGGTGAAAAGTATTGTTTCTTGCTCGCTATACAAAGCGTACCGTACATAGAGAAAGAAACGAGAGCGTGCAGAATGTAGTATTACGCTTAGAGCTAGGGTGTAGAGAAAGATCAACTCAGTGCGCACGAGGCCCATTCAAAAGTCTGCTGGCAGCAGGGAAGAGAGAGTTTAAGAGAGTTAGAATGAAGTTTGAGAAGCTTTGAACGAGCGTAAAAGAATTTGCTGGCAAGAAGTCGCCCTGTTCCACTGCCATTTTGAGAAACTTCACCATCAAATCATAGCGCCAGGAATCCAGATCTAACCGTGACAGCACTCTGAAAGCTCGTGATTCCAAATAAACCTGTTAGACTTTAACCTGGTGTTGTGAGACTTCTTACTGCAGTTGTATAGGACATCGGTGAGGCCCCACCTGGAGTATTGTGTGCAGTTTTGAACATAGAACATAGAACATTACAGCGCGGAACAGGCCCTTCGGCCCACAATGTTGCGCCGACCAGTCTTATTTTTAAAAAAAAACATTGACCCACTAATCTAAACCAATCCCTTTTCGTCCATAAACCTATCCACCAATCTCTTAAACGCCCCCAAACTAGGCGCATTTACAACTGCAGCAGGCAGGGCATTCCAGTCCCTCACCACCCTCTGGGTAAAGAACCTGCCCCTGACATCCGTCCTATAACTACCCCCCCTTAATTTAAAGCCATGCCCCCTCGTGCTAGCTTTCTCCATCCGAGGAAACAGGCTATCACCATCCACCCTATCTAAACCTCTAATCATCTTATATGTTTCTATAAGATCCCCTCTTAGCCGCCTTCTTTCCAGTGAAAACAACCCCAAATCCCTCAGTCTCTCCTCATAGGACCTCCCCTCCATACCAGGCAACATCCTGGTAAGCCTCCTCTGCACCCTCTCCAAAGCCTCCACATCCTTCCTGTAATGTGGGGACCAGAACTGCACACAGTACTCCAAGTGCGGCCGCACCAGAGTTGTGTACAGTTGCAACATGACGCTGCGACTCCTAAATTCAATCCCCCTACCAATAAATTTGGTCTCCTTATCTGAGGAAGGATGTTTTTGTTATAGAGGGAGGGCAGTGAAGGTTTACCAGGCTGATTCCTGGGATGGCAGGTCTGTCATATGAAGAGAGACCAAGTTGGTGAGGATTATATTCACTGGAGTTTAGAAGAATGAGAGGGGATCTCATAGAAACTTATAGAACATAGAACACGACAGCACAAACAGGTCCCTCGGCCCACAAGTTGCACCGATCATATCCCTACCTACCAGGCCTATCTATAACCCTCAATCCCATTAAATCCCATGTACTCATCCAGAAGTCTCTTATAAGACCCCAGTGAGTTTGCCTCTACCACCACCGATGGCAGCCAATTCCACTCACTCACCACCCTCTGAGTGAAAAACTTACCCCTGACATCTCCTCTGTACCTGCTCCCCAGCACCTTCAACCTGCGTCCTCTTGTAGCGACCATTTCAGCCCTGGGAAATAGCCTCCGAGAATCCACCCTATCTATTCCTCTCAACATCTTATAAACCTCTATCAGGTCGCCTCTCAACCTTCGCCTCTCCAGGGAGAAAAAACCGAGCTCCCTCAACCTATCTTCATAAGGCATGCCTCCCAATCCAGGCAACATCCTTGTAAATCTCCTCTGCACCCTCTCAATCGCTTCCACATCCTTCCTGTAATGAGGCGGCCAGAACTGCGCACAGTACTCCAAGTAAACTAAAACAAAATTATAAAATTCTAACAGGGTTAGACAGGGTAGATTCAGAAAGAATGTTCCCAATAGTTGGGGAGTCCAGAATTAGGGTGGTCATAGTTTGAGGATAAGGGGTAAATCTTTTAGAACTGAGATGAGGAGAAATTTCTTCACCCAGAGGGTGGGGAATGTGTGGAATTCACTCCCACAGAAAGTAGCTGAGGCCAAAATGTCTTCTGATTTCAAGAAGAAATTAGATATATCTCTTGGGGCTAAAGGGGTCCAGGGATATGGGGAGGAAGGAGGGAATCAGGATATTGAATCTGATGATCAGTCATGATCAAACTGAATGGCGGAGCAGGCTCGAAGGGCCAACTCCTGCTTCTAGTCCCTATGTCTCTATCATAGAAACCCTACAGAGCAGAAGGAGGCCATTTGCCCCATCGATCTGCACCGACCGCAATCCCAATTCCTATCCTCATAATCCCACATATTTAGCCTGTTAATCCCTTTAACCTACACATCCCAGGACACTAAGTGGTAATTTAGCATAGCTAACGTACCAAACACGCAAGTCTTTGGAGCGTGGAAGGAAACCAGAGCACCCGGAGGAAACCCACGCAGACACGGGGAGGGCATGCAGATTCCGTACAGACGGTGAGCCGAGGCAGGAATCGAACCCAGGCCCCTGGCGCTGTGAGGCAGCGGTGCTAACCACTGCGCCACTGCAGATTCTGTCCCCACACTGTACTGAGCGATTGTCACTCACTATTTAAATGTCTTTAATTGTGGTCCCTGCACTTGTTACTGACTCGTGTGCCCCACTCAGACGCCTATTTAAAAGTGAGATTGTATTGGTCGCACAGTGCTCCTGTCACCCAGGGAATGCTAAATGCTGTTGCTGCATCGCAAAAAGACAGCTTGTTCTGTTCACCTACATTGTCATCTCAGCTTTTAAGCACAAAATTTAAAACAGAAATTGCTGTTCACAGTGGGATTCGTTTTGTTAAACAAAGCTCTGTTCTGTTAACTCTTTGTCCCACCATGTTCAAAAAACAGAAAACTTCTCATTTTCTAATGGCACAGAATGATGCTGCACAGACGGAGGCCATTTGGCCCATCATGCCTGTGGCAGCTCTTTTGAAAGCGCTACCCAATTAATCGCATTCCCCTTCGCTCTGTCCTGTGGAAATATCTCCCTCCTGTCGACCTCACTTTCTCGGAAATGCATCTTAGAACACTACAGCACAAACAGGCCCTTCGGCCCACAAGTTGTGCCGATCATATCCATACCTACCAGGCCATAGAACTATCTATAACTCCCAATCCCATTAAATCCCATATACTCATCCAGAAGTCTTTTAAAAGATCCCAGTGAGTTCGCCTCCACCACCACCGACGGCAGCCGATTCCACTCACCACCCTCTGAGTGAAAAACTTACCCCTGACATCTCCTCTGTACCTGCTCCCCAGCACCTTAAACCTGTGTCCTCTCGTAGTGACCATTCCAGCCCTGGGAAAAAGGCCTCTGAGAATCCACCCTATCTATTCCTCTCAGCATTTTATAAGCCTAATAAAATTATCTTCTATAGTGTTATGAACTGACTCTCCACGGTCACCAAGTCCTGGGGTGGGATTCGAACCCGGAGCTGTCCACTGGGCCACTAAAGCCTCCTCGCCACAGGGAGTGATTGAAGCAAACAATACTGATTTATTCACAGGGGAAGTGAGATGAACATGAGGGAGATGGGAATAGAAGATAAACAAATAGAGTGAGAAGGATGGGGGCATAAAAACCACCACGGACGGGTTGGCCAAAAGGCCTGTTTCATAGAATCCATAGAAACACTACAGAGCAGAAGGAGGCCATTCAGCCCATCGGGCCTGCACTGACAACAATCCCACCCAGGTCCTATCCCTGTAACCCCACTAACTTACCCTGCCAATTCCCCTGAGACTGAGGGGCAATTTAGCACAGCCAATCAACCTAACCGACACATCTTTGGAGTGTGGGAGGTAACCGGAGCACGCAGAGGAAACCCACGCAGACACAAGGAGAATGTGCAGACTGCACATAAATAGTGACCCAAGCCGCGAATCGAACCCAGGTCCCTGGCACTGTGAGGCAGCAGTGTTAACCACTGTGCCACTATAACTACTGTGCCACCGTGCTGCCCACATAATTGAACCTGGTTCCACTACCTTTTTAGGTAATGTATTCTATGCTGTGACACCTCACCGAGTGATAAAAAAAAACACCTCCAGATCCACCCCACCACCCCTCGATCTTTTGTAAATCGTCTTTGAGAAGCAAAATGCCGCAGACACTGGAAATCTGAAATAAAAACAGGAAAAACGGGGTTTCCTGTTGAACAGACCCCCTTCCTCGTGGAAAATCCGCATTGGGGGGTGCGCCCTTGGCGGGTTCAGAGGAGGCAGAGTGGTATTGTCACTGGACCACTAATCCAGAGATCCCAGGGTAATGCTGTGGGGACCCGGGTTCAAATCCCACCATGGCAAATGGTGAAATCGGAATTCAATAAAATCTGGAGTTAAAAAGTCTAATGATGGCCATGAAACTATTGTCGATTGGTGTAAAAATCCCTCTGGTTCACTAATGTCCTTTAGGGAAGGAAATCTGCTGTCCTTACCCGGTCTGGCCTATGTGAAATCTATGAGCCCTAGTTCTGGACTCCCCCCCATCATTGGGACATTCTTTCTGAATCTACCCTGTCTAACCCTGTTAGAATTTTATAAGTTTCAATGAGATCCCCTCTCATTCTTCTAAATCCCAGTGAATATAATCCTAACCGACTTAGTCTCTCCTCATATGACAGACCTGCCATCCCAGGAATCAGCTTGGTAAACCTTCACTATACTCCCTCTATAACAAGGACATCCTTCCTCAGATAAGGACACCAAAACTGCACACAATATTCCAGGTGTGGCCTCACCAACGCCCTCTACAACTGCAGCAAAACATCCCTATCCCTGTACTCAAATCCTCTCGCTATGAAGGCCAACATACCATTTGCCTTCTTCACTGCCTGCTGTACCTGCGGACTTACTCTCAGCAACTGATGCACGAGGACACCAAGATCTCACTGAGTGTCCACCTCTCTCAATCTACACCCATTCAAGTAATAATCTGTCTTCCTATTATTGCTACCAAAGTGGATAATCTCACATTTATCCACATTATACTTCACCTACAAATACATAAAGGGCAAAAGACTAACTAGGGAGAGAGTAGGGTCTCTGATGGATCAACAAGGTTATCTATGTTCGGATTCACAAAGAGATGGGTGAGATCCTAAATGAATATTCCTCATCAGTTTTTCTGTTGAGAAAGGCATGGATGTTATTGAACTTGGGGAAATAAATAGTGATGTCTTAAGGAGTGTACATATAACTGAGAAGGAGATGCTGGAAGTCTTAAAGCCCATCAAGGTGGATAAATCCCCGGGACCTGATGAAGTGTATCCCAGGACACTGGGGGAGGGTAGGGAGGAAATTGCCGGTCCCCTAGCCAAAATATTTGAATCATCGATAGTCACGGGTGAGGTGCCTGAAGATTGGAGAGCAGCAAATGTTGTGACTTTGTTTAAAAAGGGCTGCAGAGAAAAGCCTGGGAACTACAGGCCAGTGAGCCTCACATCTGTGTTGGGTAAGTTGTTGGAAGGTATTTTGAGAGACAGGATCTACAGGCATTAGAGAGACAAGGACTGATTAGGGACAGTCAGCATGGCTTTGTGAGTGAAAAATCATGTCTCACAAATTTAATTGAGTTTTTTGAAGGGATAACCAAGAAGGTAGATGAGGGCAGTGCAGTTGATGTTGTCTACATGGACTTTAGCAAGGCCTTTGACAAGGCACCACATGGTAGGTTGTTGCAGAAGGTTAAATCTCACGGGATCCAGGGTGAGGGATCTAAATGGATACAAAATTGTCTTGATCACACAAGGCAAAGGGTGGTTGTAGAGGGTTGTTTTTCAAACTGGAGGCCTGTGACCAGCAGTGTGCTTCAGGGATCGGTGCTGGGCCCACTGTTATTTGTCATTTATATTAATGATTCAGATGAGAATGTAGGAGGCATGGTTTGTAAGTTTGCAGATGACACCAAGATTGGTGGCATACTGGACAGTGAAGAAAGCTATCTTGGATTGCAACGGGATGTTGATCAATTGGGCCAGTGGGCTGAAGAATGGCAGATGGAGTTTAATTTAGACAAATGCGAGGTGATGCATTTTGGTCGATTGAACCAGGGCAGGACTTACTCAGTTAATGGTAGGGTGTTGGGGAGAGTTACAGAACAAAGAGATCTAGGGCTGCATGTTCATAGCCCTTGAAAGTGGAGTCACAGGTGGACAGAGTAGTGAAGAAGGCATTCGGCATGCTTGGTTTCATTGGTCAAAACATTGAATACAGGAGTTGGGACGTCTTGTTGAAGTTGTACAAGGCGTAAGGACACACTTGGAATACTGTGTACAATTCTGGTCACTCTATTATAGAAAGGACATTATCAAACTAGAAAGTTACTAGGATGCTATCGAGACTTGATGGATTGAGTTATAAGGAGAGACTGAATAGACTGGGACATTTTTCCTCTGGAGTTTAGGAGGCTGAGGGGTGATCTTACTGAGGTTTATAAAATAATGAAGGGCACAGATCAGTTAGGCAGTGAATATCTTTTCCCAAAGGTAGGGGAGTCTAAAACTAGAGGGCAGAGGTTTAAGGTGAGAGGGGAGAGATACAAAAGTGTCCAGAGGGGCAATTTTTTCACACAGAGGGTGGTGAGTGTCTAGAACAAGCTGCCAGAGGTAGTAGTGGAGACGGGTACAATTTTGTCTTTTAAAAAGTATTTAGACAGTTACATGGGTAAGATGGGTATAGAGGGATATGGGCCAAATTGGGACTAGATTCGTGGTTAAAAACAAAGGGGCAGCATGTTCAAGTTGGGCCGAAGGGCCTGTTTCCATGCTGTAAACCTCTATAACTCTATGACATCTGCCATGCAGATGCTCACACACTCAGCCTGTCCAAATCACACTGAAGCATCTCTGCACCTTCCTCACAGCTCACCCTCAGAGGAGTTTTTACCAAAGTTTTGACACCGGGCTGCATAAGGAGATACCAGCTTGGTCAACGAGGTAGACTTAAAGCGGTGTCTTAAAGGAGGAGAGAGGTGAAGAGGTTTAGGGAGAGAATTCCAGAGCAAAGAGCCCAGACAGCTGAACGCAGGGCTGGCACTGTGTTGGAGAGACTAAAATGCTGAGGATGCCGGGATTGGAAAAGTGCAGTGACCTTGGGAAGGTGTGGGAGAGAAATCCCAGCTATTGTGAACCATTTCATCCACACTCTTTGATGCTCTGGGCTCCCATCTCCGACACACATCAGAGCAAAGTCCCTGTTGCTGAATTTGATCTGTAGGTCCGCACTTATCAAAAACAGTCACATACTCCTTTTGTACGCGTCTAATTATGTGGTGAGATTTTAATAGGCATTTTTGTTGAAGGGTTTAATGAGCTTTAGCAGAGTTTTGCCTCCAGGTCCTTGCGACGGACTCGAGTCGGGAAGCGGTCAGGTGTGGGGACGTCGGGAGTTACTGATTATCTCCCAAGACTGAGATCCTGAAGAAGCCACCATGAAAGGTCAGGGGGTTACACATCGCTGAGTGAGACATCATTCGACCTGCCCTCACCCCAATTAGGAAAACACTTCCTTGTGGCTAAATTGTAGCTGGGACAGATTGGTGGTGTGTAGTGGACGTATAATCCACAGGACCCTCTGGTGCATGAGTTCAAATCCCACCTCATGGAGTTTAGATTCAACGTATTAGTTCAGAAAAGCTAAGAGTAACTGGGCCGAATGGTCCCTTGCCAAGAATTATTAAAATGTAAGGGGTCTGATTAGTAAGTTTGTGGATGACACGAAGATTGGTGGAGTTACTGGCAGGAATGTCAGAGGATACAACAGGACATCGATAGATTGGAGACTTGGGCGCAGAAATGGCAGATGGAGTTTAATCCGGACAAATGCAAGATGATGCATTTGGAGGATCAAATTTGGTGGGAATTATATTATAAATGGCAGAATCCTTAGGAACATTAACATACAGAGGGATCTGGGCGTGCGGGTCCACCGATCCTGAAAAGTGACAAGAAGTGACAAGGTGATTAAGAAGGTATATGGCATGCTTACCTTCATCAACCAGGGCATTGAGTACAAGAGTTGGGAAATCATGTTGCAGCTAATACATAACCTTAGTTAGGCCGCATTTGGAGTATTGCGTGCAGTTCTGGTCACCGCACTACCAGAAGGATGTGGAAGTTTTGGAGAGAGTGCAAAGAAGGTTCACCAGGTTGTTGTCCCATCTCGAGGGCATTGGCTGTGAGGAGAGGTTGGATAAACTAGGATTGTTTTCACTGGAAAGATGGAGGTTGAGGGGAGACCTGCTAGAGGAACACAAAATTATGAGAGGCATGGACAAGGTGGGTAGTCCGAGCCTTTTTCCCTGGATGGAAGTGTCAGTTACAAGGGGACAGGTTCAAGGTGAGAGGGGGAGAGTTTAATGGAGATGTGCAGGAGAAGCTTTTCACACAGAGAGTGATAGAACATAGAACATAGAACATTACAGCGCAGAACAGGCCCTTCGGCCCACGATGTTGCGCCGACCAGTTACAAAACAATGACCCACTAACCTAAACCAATCCCTTCTCGTCCATAAACCTATCCACGGATCTCTTAAACGCCCCCAAACTAGGCGCATTTACAACCGCAGCAGGCAGGGCATTCCAATCCCTCACCACCCTCTGGGTAAAGAACCTACCCCTGACATCCGTCCTATAACTACCCCCCCTTAATTTAAAGCCATGCCCCCTCGTGCTAGCTTTCTCCATCCGAGGAAAAAGGCTATCACTGTCCACCCTATCTAAACCTCTAATCATCTTATATGTTTCAATAAGATCCCCTCTTAGCCGCCTTCTTTCCAGCGAAAACAACCTCAAATCCCTCAGCCTCTCCTCATAGGACCTCCCCTCCATACCAGGCAACATCCTGGTAAACCTCCTCTGCACCCTCTCCAAAGCCTCCACATCCTTCCTGTAATGTGGGGACCAGAACTGCACACAGTACTCCAAGTGCGGCCGCACCAGAGTTGTGTACAGTTGCAACATGACGCTGCGACTCCTAAATTCAATCCCCCTACCAATAAACGCCAAGACACCGTATGCCTTTTTAACAACCTTATCTACTTGATTCCCAACTTTCAGGGATCTATGTACACATACACCTAGATCCCTCTGCTCATCCACACTATTCAAAGTCCTCCCGTTAGCCCTATACTCGACACATCTGTTATTCCTACCAAAGTGAATTACCTCACACTTCTCCGCATTAAACTCCATCCGCCACCTCTCGGCCCAGCTCTGCAACCTGTCTAAGTCTTCCTGCAAACTATGACACCCTTCATCACTATCTACCACACCTCCGACTTTGGTGTCATCAGCAAATTTACTGATCCACCCAACTATACCCTCATCCAGATCATTAATAAAAATCACAAACAGCAGTGGCCCCAACACAGATCCCTGAGGCACACCACTCGTAACCGAACTCCATGATGAATATTTACCATCAACCACCACCCTCTGTCTCCTATCCGCTAGCCAATTCCTGATCCAATTACCTAGATTACCCCCAATCCCATACATCTGCATTTTCTGCAGAAGCCTACCATGGGGAACCTTATCAAACGCCTTACTAAAATCCATATACACCACGTCCACTGCCTTACCCCCATCCACCTCTTTGGTCACTTTCTCAAAAAGATGGGTGTCTGGAACGCGCTGCCAGAGGAGGTGGCGGAAGCGGACACATTAGCAACATTTAAGAGGCACCTAGATGGGAACATGAATAGGGAGGGGATAGAGGGATACGAACCGAGTAAGGGCAGAAGAGGTTTTTTTAAGTTTAGTTCACATGAACAGCACGGGCTTGGAAGGCCAAAGGGCCTGTTACTGTGCCGTACTTTCCGTTGTTCTTTGTAACAGATAAGAATCTTAATTAATCCTCGTATCCTTTGATTGCATTCTCTGGAGAGATCCTGGGTGGGATTTCCCTCCTGCCCCCTGCAGGGATGACCCCGCAGCCAGTGTTTTGAGGAAGGGAAGGTTGGCCCTCCCCAGTTTCCCGGGGCAGATGTTCCTCCTTCATCACAAGAACAGATAGACGGCCTCGCTCTTCGGTCATTGGATCTTGCTGTGCTGCGCCTGCTACCTCACAGTGAGAGACTGCAGTGTGTGTGAGTGTGCGCGGCCCTGAGGCTACGGAAGGTGCCGGATAATTCTGATTCTTCGTCGAGTGAACCGCGTGTCTGGACCTTGGCTCAAGATGGCAGTGCCACAGCAGAGAGGCACAGCCAGATGGGCGGCATGGTGGCACAGTGGTTAGCGCTGCTGCCTCACACTGCCAGGGACACGGGTTCGATTCCCGGCTTGGGTCACCGTCTGTGTGGAGTTGGCACATTCTCCCCGTGTCTGGGTGGGTTTCGTCCGGGCGCTCCGGTTTCCCCCCCACACTCCCAAGGATGTGCGGGTTAGGTGGGTTGGCCACGTCATTAGTATCAGGGGGACTAGCTAGGATAAAAAGGTGGGGTTACGAGGATAGGGCCTGGGGGGGGGGATTGTGGTCGGTGCCGACTCGATGGGCCAAATGGCACTGTAGGGATTCTATGATTCGCTGGTTCTAAGATCCCGTGTTCTGCCTGTCGCTGTGTCAGCAACTCTTTCACCTTGCCTGAGATGGGGTAATACGTCCGGAGGTGCCCAGGGCAACTGGGAAAGTGCTGTCAGTCCAGCCTCGTGTGTGAGCTCAGCACGGTTACTGTGGGACTTGTGGTCAGCTGTTAGCATATTGGTGCCACTGGGAGCCCCACGCCACGAGGCTGGCAACGTACAGCTCATGGCAGCCCAGACATCTGGCGTGAGGCGGCTATAATTGCTTTGCATCCCCAGGCGAGGGAGAGAGGAATCAGTGCAAGGAGTTTGTGTTGCTGATCTCTGTGATGTCGCCCTCGCTGATGGATGAATGTGTGTTCGGGACGGGAGGATGTGTGAAAGAGGACTTGCTGTGGGCTACCTGTCACACCTGTACAGGCAGATCACCCTTTCTGCTCATCTTCCCTTTCAACCTCTTTCCCAAACGCCCCCCTCCCCATCCCTCAATCCCAAAAACTGTCCAAAAAAACCTATCAGCTTCAAACGTAAAATCACAGTGCGGTGGGAGGCCACTCTGCCCATCGAGTCTGCACCTGCGACAATCCCACCCAGGCCCTATCCAAGTAACCCCACATATTTGCCCTAGTTTGTCCCCCTGATACTAAGGGGGGATTTAACACGGCCAATCCACCTAACCCACGCTCAGAGGAAACCCACGCAGACATGGGGAGAATGCGCAAACTCCACACAGTGACCCAAGCCGGGAATCAAACCCAGGACCATGGCACTGTGAGACAGCAGTGCTAATCCCTGTGCCACCATGTACAGCAACTCTGGGAGCGGGAATTCTAAGGAATGGGGCTGCAGCTGTATAAAACCCTGGTCAGACCCCACTTGCTCAGTTCTGGTCGCCTCACTACAGGGAGGATGTGGAAGCTATTGAGAGGGTGCAGAGGAGATTTACAAGGATGTTACCTGGATTGGGAGGCATGCCTTATGAGGATAGGTTGAGAGTTCAATCTTTTCTCCTTGAAGAGACGAAGGTTGAGAGGCGACCTGATAGAGGTTTATAAAATGTTGAGAGGTATAGATAGGGTGGATTCTCAGAGGCTATTTCCCAGGGCTGAAATGGTCGCTACGAGAGGACACAGGTATAAGGTGCTGGGGAGCAGGTACAGAGGCGATGTCAGGGGTAAGTTTTTCACTCAGAGGGTGGTGAGTGAGTGGAATCGGCTGCCGTCAGTGGTGATGGAGGCAAATTCGATAGGGTCTTTGAAGAGCCTTCTGGATGAGTACATGGGACTTAATAGGATTGAGGGTTATAGGTAAGCCTAGTAGGGAGGGATATGATCGGTGCAACTTGTGGGCCGAAGGGCCTGTAGTTTTGTAGTTTGTAGTTGTGCTGTAGTTTTTCTATGTTCTATGTTCTATCTCTTGCTCAGTGAGATGACTTGCGCTGAGTATAAGAACATAAGAAATAGGAGCAGGAGTAGGCCATCTAGCCCTTCGAGCCTGCCCCGCCATTCAATAAGATCATGGCTGATCTGAAGTGGATCAGTTCCACATTCCCACTTTCTCCCCATAACCCTTAATTCCCCTTGCCTACCAAAAATCAATCTACCCGTGACTTAAATATATTTAGCGAGGCAGCCTCCACCACTTCAACGGGCAGAGAATTCCAGAGATTCACCACCCTTTGAGTGAAGAAGTTCCTCCTCAACTCCGTCCTAAACTGTTCTAATAAGTTGGGTTTGCTCCCAGTGTCATGTATGTGCAGTTGTATGCATGGCTGCCATCTTTATACGGGCATTGTGCGGCAGGGCAGGTGCTGAGGTGGATATCAGTAGCCACCTTGAATTGCTATCCCGGGTTGGTAAGTGACACGGTGGTTTCAGTCCCTTTCCCTCCCCACAGCTCAGTTCCTCTTTCCGTCTCCCAGTCACTTACTCTTAGATTTTCTTTTATTCGTTCGCAGGATGTGGGTGTTGCTGGCTCGGCCAGTATTTATTGTCCATCCCTAATTACCCCTCGAGAAGGTGTTGGTGAGCTGCTTTCGTGAACCACTGCAGTCCATATGGTGTAGCTACACCTTGTAATAACTTCAATCGGGCCATTGAAGTTGGCCTATTGGAGAATGAACTCCCTGATTAAGGATCCAATTGATGGGACGGAGTCTGTTCCTTGTATTTAACCGGGAGCGCCGTACTTTCAGAGGATTCGGGGTGGAATTCCCCCACCCAGGACCATGTCTCCGTGTTTCCCGAGAGCAGCAAAAACACTACCATATCCTTCATCCAAAAGATACAAAAGTCTGAGGTCACGTACCAACCGACTCAAAAACAGCTTCTTCCCTGCTGCTGTCAGACTTTTGAATGGACCTACCTCGCATTAAGTTGATCTTTCTCTACACCCTAGCTATGACTGTAACACTACATTCTGCACTCTCTCCTTTCCTTCTCTATGAACGGTATGCACTCACAAACACAATCACACACACACACTCTCACACACTGTGAGACAATGTGCACACACACACACGCACACATTCACTCACTCACACATACACACCCTCACACACACACACATACACACACAAACTCACATGCGCACATTCACATACGCACCCTCTCACACACACATTCACACATACTCACTCATTTACTCACACATACACACTCACTCATTCACTCACTCACACACACATTTACACACACGCACACACCCTGTCTCACACACACCCTCAGTCAGTCACTCACTCACTCACACACACATTTACACACACGCACACACCCTGTCTCACACACACCCTCAGTCAGTCAGTCACTCACTCACATATGCACACATATTTACACACACGCATACACCTTGTCTCACACACACACTCACACATTCATTCACACACCTTCTCTCACATGGTCAGTTACACACTCTTGCTCGCACACACACACACACACACACTCACTCACACACACACATTCACACTCACACGCACAGGCTCATATTCACTCTCACGGGTGTGCAAATGAGTGAAGATAGAAATGAGAAAGTGAGTTTTTTTCTTTAATGTACTAGAGCGCAGAGAATTGGAGGCGCGCAGAGATCTCGGAGTGTTGTGGGGCTGGAGGAGGTTGTAGCGGTGGGGGAGGGTTATTAGGAGCACAGGGAGGGGTGGGTGGGGGATTTAGTGACAAGTACACAACTGAACAGAAGATCCCGTCGATCTCTCCCCGGCAATATTCCAACCAGATTCACACCACTTGCAAAAATATGGAGGCTTCCTGTAAGCAGGACTGAAAATCTACTTTGGGAGCCGGAATGGTTAAAAGCTGCTTGCAATTTTTCTTCTGTGACCTCTGTCCCAGAACGCTGGTGGAGCTTGTCGAGCGCTGTTACAATTAGCCTGTCCTCAGTGGACGCGGGGACCCAGAGCAAGCTGGATAACGGATGCTGTAACCGCAAGCTAGATCCTTTGCCCAGTCGGGACACGAGCGAAACCCCCACCAGCAGAACTCGGAACGCTTAATGATGCAGATTCCCCTTCTCCCTTGCCTCGCAACCTGCCTCGCTTGTGGAAAGGCCGTCCCTGCCCCCCTCAGCCGAACGCTCCGCAGGCCGAGCAAAGAAAATTAGCTCGTCAAGGGGAGAGAGACGGGGCTGCCGTGTGAGGTGAGCTGTCCAACCAGCCGTACCCCCCCCCCAGCCCCACCGGGGATCTCCCCTCCGTGCCTGCCAGCCCGTCACTCTCTGTGGGCGGCTGGCCCCAGCCGTCCGCCCCGAAAGCCTCGCGTGGAATCCGAGCTAACGAGGCCGTCCGACGTCGCTGAGCTGGCAGCCGTGCACAGAGGCCTGTCGGGCCTACTGAATCCCGCCTGTCCCGATCCCGGCCTTGCTGCCTGCCTCCGAGCGTCGAGGCAACGCTGCCAGCAACGGCTTGCTCAGACTTAGCCACACCGTCCCTCCCCATCTTCAAACTCACCCCCGTTCTCATTCATCCCACCTCACCTCAAACCTCCCTTTTATTCACCAGCCTACACGTTGGCACACCGGTCAGCACTGCTGCCTCACGGCGTCGGGGTCCCAGGTTCAATTCCCGCCTTGGGCCGCTGCCTGTGCGGAGTCTGCATGCCCTCCTCGTGCCCGCGTGGGTTTCCTCCGGGTGCTCCAGTTTCCTCCAAAGATGTCCCCCAGAGATGTGTGGGTTGGGTTGATTGGCCATGCTAAGTTGACCCTAGTGTCAGGGGGGACGAGCAGGGTGAACTTTAAAGTTTATTTATTAGTGTCACAAGAAGGCTTACATTAACACTGCAATGAAGTTACTGTGAAAAATCCCCTAGTTGCCACATTCCAGTGCCTGTTCGGGTGACACTAAGGGAGAATTTAGCACGGCCAATTCACCAAACCAGCACATCTTTCGGACTGTGAGAGGAAACCGGAGTACCCAGAAGAAACCCACGCAGACACGGGGAGAACATGCAAACTCCACACAGACAGTAACCCAAGCTGGGAATTGAACCCGGGTCCCCTGGCACTGTGAGGCAGCAGTGCTGACCACTGTGTCACCGTACCGCCCTTATATGTGTGGGGTTAAGTGAATAGGGCCTGGGTGGGATTGTTGTCAGTGTAGACTCGGTGGGTGGAAAAGGCCTCCTTCTGCACTATGGGGATTATTCTTTGCTAAATTGCCCCTTAGCGTCCAAAGATGTGCAGATTGGGTGGGTCGGCCATGCTAAATTGCCCCCTAATGTCAGGGGGTTTAGCAGAATAAATATGTGGGGTTACGGGGATAGTCTGGATGGGATTGTTGTTGGTGCAAACTTGATGGACTGAATGGCCTCCTTCTGCACTGTAGAGTTTCTGTGATTCACACATGCGGTATTGCGAGGGCAACACCTTAATTTCAAAACTCCCAGTGTGAAGAATCTTGGGATCTTTCGTCCTGTTGACAGAGACATTTGAATACAATTTGTTATTGTGAAGGATTGGCACATGATTGAAGGCTGGTATGAGTTGCCAACTCTGGCTGGAGAGTTCCCTGGAGGATGCGTTACCTGATCTCCAGTCGCTCTGCCTGGTTTAGTCTGTATCCGACCCGGTTATATTGAAGAAACAGGTTTGGGTTCGAATGTTCTGAGGATTTCTCTCCTGGATTTGCTCTCTGCTGCTCCCAGAGGCTAATCGCAGAGTCGGCCATTGGAAAAAGACCATTCGGCCCACTGTGCCTGTGCTAGCAAAGAGCAAACCAATTATTCTCGCAGCCCCTGCTCTTTCCCCAGAGCCGTGCAGCATAGGAGGGGGGGGCATAGCTATGAGGGGAGATTGGGTAAACTAGGGTTGTTCTCCCTGGAAAGACGGAGAATGGGGGGGCGACCTAATAGAGGTGTATAAAATTATGAAGGGCATTGATAGGGTGAACTGTGGGAAACTTTTTCCCAGGTCGGAGGTGACGAACACCAGGAGTCGCAGGTTCAAGGTCGGGGGGGCAAGATTTAACACAGATATCAGAGGGATGTATTTTACACAGAGGGTGGTGGGGGCCTGGAATGCGCTGCCAAGCAGGGTGGTGGAGGCGGACATGCTGGGATCGTTTAAGACTTACCTGGATAGTCACATGAGCAGACTGGGAATGGAGGGATACAGAAGAATGGTCTAGTTGGAAGCATGAGCGGCGCAGGCTTGGACGGCCAAAGGGCCTGTTTCCTGTGCTGTTCTTTGTTTTTATACACCAAAAGACAGAAGTAGGCCATTTGGCCCATTGAGTCCGCTCCACCATTCGGTGAGATCGTGGCTGATTTGATATTTTTAACTCCACTTTCCCGCCATATCTCCATAATTCTTAATTCCCTTACTGATTAAAAATCTGTCTGTCTCAGCCTTCAACATATTTAATGACCCAGTGTCTACAGCCCTCTGCCGTAAAGGATTCACAGATTCACTCACTACCCTCTGAGAAAAGAAGTTCCTCCTCATCTCTGTCTTAAACTGGCGACCTCCTTACTCTGAGATTCTGCACTCTTTCCTAGACTGGTACAGAACATAGAACCCTACAGTGCAGAACGAGGCCCTTCGGCCCATCGAGTCTGCACCGAACACAATCCCACCCAGGTCCTACCCCCATATCCCTACATATTATACCCACTAATCCCCCTAACCTACACATCCCTGGACACTAAGGGACAATTTTAGCACGGCCAATCAACCTAACCCGCACATCTTTGGACTGTGGGAGGAAACCGGAGTACCCGGAGGAAACCCACACAGACACGAGGAGAATGTGCAAACTCCACACAGACAGTGACCCGAGCTGGGAATCGAACCCAGATCCCTGGAGCTATGAAGCAGCAGTGCTAACCACTGTGCTACCATGCCACCCATGGTACGTTGGCCTTCATAGCGAGAGGATTTGAGTATAGGGATAGGGATGATTTACTGTAATTGTACAGGGCGTTGGTGAGGCCACACCTGGAGTATTGTGTGCGGTTTGGGTGTCCTTATCTGCGGAAAGATGTCCTTGTTATAGAGGGAGCGCAGTGAAGGTTTACCAGGCTGATTCCTGGGATGGCAGGTTTGTTTCATGAAGAGAGACTAAGTCGGTTAGGATTATATTCCCTGGAGTTTGGAAGAGTGAGAGGGGATCTCATAGAAACTTATAAAATTCTAACAGGTTTCGACAGGGTAAATTCAGAAAGAATGTTTCCAGTGGTGGGGGAGTCCAGAACTAGGGGTGATAGTTTGAGGATGAGGGGCAAATCTTTTAGAATTGAGATGAGGAGAAATTTCTTCACCCAGAGGGTGGTGAATGTGTGGAATTCACTCCCACAGAAAGTAGCTGAGGCCAAAACATTGTCTGATTTCAAGAAGAAATTAGGTATCGCTCTTGGGGCTAAAGGGCTCGAGGGATATGGGGAGGAATGGGGGAATCAGGATATTGAATCTGATGATCAGCCATGATCAAAATGAATGGCGGAGCAGGCTCGAAGGGCCGAATGGCCTCCTCCTGTTTCTATGACTCTCCCACAAGGGGAATCAACTTCTCAGCATCGGCCCTGTCAAACCCCTGAGAATCCGATGTGTCTCAATAAGGTCACGTCTCATTCTCCTAAACTCCATTGCAACCCACACAATCTCTTCCCCTTCAGCTCCTTAACCAGTTCCCTCCTGAACGTTCCTGTTGAACCTGTTTCCACCGCCCTGTCAAGCAGCGCCTTCCAGATCACAACAACTCACCGAATACAAAGCAATCCCCTCACCTCTGCCTCTGGATCCTTTATCTACACTCTGTGTCCCTCTCATTTCCGACAATCCTGTTAGTGGATACGGTTTCTCCTTATTTGCTCCATCATTATTTTGTACATTTCCATGGATCTCATGTTGACCTTCTTGGCTCCAAGGGAACAATGTAGGAAGTCTCGCAACACCAGGTTAAAGTCCAACAGGGTTATTTGGTAGCATAAGCCACTAGCTTTCAGAGCACTGCTCCTTCATCAGCTAGATGGGAGGTCTGATCACAAACAGGGCATATAAAGGCACAAACTCAACTTACAGAATAATGGTTGGAATACGAAACTTTACAGGTAATCAAGTCTTAAAGTTACAGACAATGTGAGTGGAGAGAGGGTTAAGCACAGGGTAAAGAGATGTGTATTGTCTCCTGACAGGATAATTAGTGAGATTTTGCAAGCCCAGGCAAGTCACGGGGGTTACAGATAGTGTGACATGAACCCAAGGTCCCGGTTGAGGCCGTCCTCATGTGTGCGGAACTTGGCTATCAGTCTCTGCTCAGAGACTCTGCGCTGTCGTGTGTCGTGAAGGCCGTTTTGGAGAACGTTTACCCAAAGATCAGAGGCCGAATGCCCGTGACCCCTGAAGTGTTCCCCGTCAGGAAGAGAACACTTACCTGGTGATTGTCGAGCGGTGTTCATTCATCCGTTGTCATGGTGTCTGCATGGTCTCCCCAATGTACCATTCCGGGGGGCACCCTTTCCTGCAGCGTTCTAAGGGAACAATCCCAGCTTCTCCAGTCTCTGTGTTACTCTCCGTTAAGGAACACTCCCCACTTGTCTGGATGGGCGGCAGCTCCAACACCATCCAGGACAAGGCAGCCCTGTTTGATTGACACCCCATCCACAAACATTCGAATTGGGCCGGGGTAAGGTGCTCTGTCAGAGTCGGTGCAGACTCGATCATAGAACCATAGAATCCCTACAGTGCAGAAAGAGGCCATTCGGCCCGTCAACCACATTCCCACCTATCCCCATGCATTTACCCTGCAAGTCCACCTGACGCTAAAGGGCAATATAGCATGGCCAGTCAACCTAACCTGCACATCTTTGGAGTGTGGGAGACATGATCGAATGGTGAAGCAGACTCGATGGGCCGAGTGGCCACATTCTGCTCCTATATCTTATGAACTCATGGGAGGAAACCCATGCAGACTCTGCACAGACAGCGACCCAACCGGGAATCGAACCCGGGTCCCTGGCGCTGTGAGGCAGCAGTGCCAACCACTGTGCCATTGTGCCGCCCTTGCTCTCTTTTAAAGTTTACTTATTAGTCACAAGTAAGGCTTTCATTAACACTGCAATGAAGTTACTGTGAAATTCCCCTAGTCGCTTCAATCCGGCACCTGTTCGGGTCAATGTCAGCACATCTTTCAGACTGTGGGAGGAAACCGGAGCACCCGGAGGAAACCCACGCAGACACGGGGAGAATGTGCAGACTCCACACAGACAGTGACCCGAGCCGGGAATCGAACCCGGCTCCCTGGCGCCGTGAGGCAGCAGTGCTAACCCACTGCACCACCGTGCTGCCCTTACCGTCAGTCAGGGCATTGATGGAAACAAGGGTTACGATTTGGATCGGTAGTGATGTAATGGAACGGTGGGACAGGTTTGATGGGCTGAATGGCTCCTGTGGCTGAGGACTGCAGCATCCCTTTCACTACTTTACCCCCCCCCCCCCTGCTTTGAGCGCGCTTAACGTATGTTTTATTCCGGCTGCGCTGTTAGATTATTGTGGAATCTGAAACGCAATCGTTCGGTCAGATTAATGATCTGAGATCAGTGTGAAATACTCCAAACAAAATCACACCCCTTTATTTGTATTCCTTCCTAGACATCTCCAGCATAATCCCCATCCAGCTGTACAGAACAATTGCAAAGTATTGACAATGCGGACACTTCCAGAATTTCAATCCATTCGCGGTGTAACACTGCAGTATTGTATTCACAGTGCACCTCCACTCTGTTCGCTTTCTCCACTAACCTGCCCATCACCAGCACTGCCTCTGTCCTCATGCGGAGTTGGACTAACTTCCTCCGTTAACAGTTTAATGTCCGTCTGCGGAGCCAGCGCAACAACGCCCCTTAGCATTTATATAGCGCCCTGAACACAGCGGAACACCCCCAAGCCCCCCCCTTTCCACGGGAGCGAGTGTCAAACGGGACACGCGACGTGGAATGAGGACAGGTGGCTCAGAACTTGGTCAAAGAGGTTGGTTCTGTGGAGGTTCGACAGGGCAGGGCGAGGGGGGGGCGCAGTTGGAGTGCTTCAGGGAGGGAACTCCGGAATTTAGGGTCCAGGCAGCAGAAGGTAGGGCCCCCAGGACAGAATCAGAGAATTGTTACAGGGCAGAAGGAGGCCGTTTGGCCCATCGAGTCTGCACAGACCACAATCTCACCCGTGCCCTATCCACATAGTCCCGTGCATTTACCCTAGCTCGTTCCCCTGACACTAAAGGGCAATTTAGCACGGCCAACGCCGTAGAATGGAGTGTGGGAGGAAGCTGGAGCACTCGGAGGAAACCCACGCAGACACGGGGAGAATGTGCAGACTCCACACAGACAGTGACCCAAGCCGGGAATCGAACCCCGATCCCTGGCGTTGTGAGGCAGCAGTGCTAACCCACGGTGCCACCGTCCTGCCCAAGAGGAGAGGCTCAGTCGGTTCGGATTATATTCACTGGAGTTTAGAAGAGTGAAAGGGGGTCTGATAGAAACTTATAAAATTCTAGCAGGGTTGATTCAGAGATAATGCTCCCGATAGTGGGGGGAGTCCAGAACTAGCGTGGTCATAGTTTGAGGATAAGGGGTAAACTGAGGTGAGGAGAAATTTCTTCACCCAGTGGGTGGGGAATGTGTGGAATTTATCCCACAGAAAGTAGTTGAGGCCAAAACATTGTGCGATTTCAAGAAGAAATTAGGTATCGCCCTTGAGGCTAAAGGGATCGAGGGACGTGTGAGGGGAGGAGGGGGGGGGTTGGTCAGGATATCGAATTCGATGATCAGCCATGGGCAAAATGAATGGCGGAGCAGGGTCGAAGGGCCGAGTGGCCTCCTCTGTTGGATGAGCCCGACAAAATAATGAGTCAGTTGTCTCTGCGCTTGATTACCAAGCAAGTAAATGACTTGCCGTTATCCCAGCTGAATCTCACCCTCACGTCAGGTAGCCCTGTTCCAGCTGACGAGAGGGAAGCAAGCAGTGTTATTTCCCCCTGATTTTGCTGTTGTGTGATGTGTCGGTGAGAGTTGTAAATGCTCTGGGCGATAAGAGTACGCTGCTGTCTCTGTATTTTGAAAAAAAAAATGTACTGACAGCGTAACGCTGCACAGCTAATACTGTCAAGGAAAACAAAATATACTTGGTGTATTTTCTGACAGTGGGAGCTATGTACTGTTAGTGTTGTCAGAATCTCAAAGTAAAGGATTCCTGAGTGGTTGGAGTTGGGGAGAGAGAGCTTGGAGCAAGCCAGCGTGTTTAATCAATAGTGCAGCTCGTGACGGCTACTTTGTTCCCCTCCGAATGAAGTTGCAAATAAAAATAAATGTTTTAAAAGGGTGTTTATTTTAAACATTTAGCAGTGCAGGGAATCTCTTTAATTTGGCTCCACCTGAACCACCACATTGAGCTATCGGCTAATTTAGTTTCCTCATCTCTGAGAAGGTCAATATTTGGATTAGGCAGCTCGGGATGGCCGGGAGGCTGAGAAGCAACGTCCCCTTTGCTTCCATTAAGGACAGCCTAGTTCATGAATACAAGTCCATTCATTGAGAAGCATGGGTAGGCTGTCAGGGTGTGAGCGCCGTGGAGGTGTCGGACGTGGCTTGGCAGAGATCAGTCCTGCCTCCCTCGCCTCGAAGACCAGGACTTCAGATCCGGAGACTTGGCCC
This sequence comes from Carcharhinus amblyrhynchos, assembly GCF_965287045.1. Classification (NCBI taxonomy): domain Eukaryota; kingdom Metazoa; phylum Chordata; class Chondrichthyes; order Carcharhiniformes; family Carcharhinidae; genus Carcharhinus; species Carcharhinus amblyrhynchos. The sequence continues at coordinate 219,662 of NW_027649856.1, read as the reverse complement.
AACTTTGGCGTCTCAGGTACTGAGGACTGTCACTGTGCAGCCAAAAATAGAATGGCTTGGCGACTTTGAGTGAGCTGTACCCAGCACATAAGAACATAAGAAATAGGAGCAGGAGTAGGCCATCTAGCCCCTTGAGCCTGCCCCGCCATTCAATAAGATCATGGCTGATCTGTCGTGGCTCAGTTCCACCTTCCCGCCCTCTCCCCATAACCCTTAATCCCCTCTCTTATCAAAAACCTATCAACCCGCGTCTTAAATATATTTAGCGAGGCAGCCTCCACCACTTCAACGGGCAGAGAATTCCAGAGATTCACCACCCTTTGAGTGAAGAAGTTCCTCCTCAACTCCGTTCTAAACTGCCCCCCCTTTATCTTGAGGCTGTGCCCCCTAGTCCTACTGTCCTTTCTGAGCGGGAAGAGCCTCTCCACCTCTATCCTATCCATCCCATTCATCATCTTATATATCTCAATGACATATAAGATGATGAATGTCCAATTCCATCTTTGACTCGCCAACTTTAAGGGCGTTCAGATGGTCAGTGGATAGGCACATGGATAACATTGGAATAGTTTAGGTTAGAGGGTCATTAGGTTGGTTCCACTGGTCGGCGCAACATCGAGGGCCGAAGGGCCTGTACTGCGCTGTAATGTTCTATGTTTACTCTCGCTCTACACTCTAACTCTTCGAAATGTTCAACTAATGCGCTTCCCTGCAGCCGTCAGATTCATGAATGGATCTGCCCTATGTTACATAGAACACTACAGCACAAACAGGCCCTTCGGCCCACAAGTTGCACCAATCACATCCATACCTACCAGGCCTATCTATAACCCTCAATCCCATTAAATCCCATGTACTCACATTAAGCTGATCTTTTTCTATGTCCCTGTAACACTGCATTCCGCACCCTCTCCTTCCCTTCTCCCCTCCCTCTGTGCTCTATGAACGATATGTAATCATACAATCCCTACAGTGTAGAAGGAGGCCATTCGGCCCATTGAGTCTGCATGGGCAACAATTCCATTCCAGGCCCTGTCCCCACAAATTTGCCCTGCTAATCCTTCTAACCTACACATCCTGGGACACTAAGGGGCAATTTAGCACGGCCAATCAACCTAACCAGCACATCTTTGGAGTGTGGGAGGAAACCGGAGCACCTGGAGGAAACCCACGCAGACACGGGGAGAATGTGCAAACTCTACACAGACAGTGACCTGAACCAGGAATTGAACCTGAGTTCCTGGAGCTGTGAAGCAGCAGTGCTAACCCACTGTGCTACCATGCCATTTATATTTTGTCCATATAACGCACAAGAAACAATACTTTTCACTGTATCCTGATACATGTGACAGTAATAAATCAAATCAAACCAGATCAAAGTTCAGGCGCGATGCTCCCTGCTCAGTAGGAGAGCTGTAATTCCATACTCTAATCCTAGACTGAAACCTCTCCTGTCATTTCTCTTTCTCTGCCACACTCCTCAAAATCACCAGTGATATACGGGTGACTGTGGCAAAGGCAAACTCACCTGCGTTGTCCTTCTCAATCTGTCCGCAGACTAACACCATCGACGACATCATCCACCAACAACACTTCATCAGCTCGGGTGGGTCATGATTTCATCTGGTTCTATAGGGGCAGCACAGTGGGTTAGCACTGCTGCCTCACCACGCCAGGGGCCCGGGTTCGATTCCCGGCTTGGGTCACTGTCTGTGCGGAGTCTGCACATTCTCCCCATGTCTGCGTGGGTTTCCTCCCACAGTCCAAAGATGTGCGGGTTGGGTAGATTGGCCAGGGGGACTAACTAGAGGAAATGCATGGATTTACCGGGGGGGGGTAGGGCTGGCTGGGATTGTGATCGGTGCAGACTCGACGGCCTGAGTGGCCTCCTTCTGCACTGTAGGGTTTTATGATTATGGAACAGCCTTGACTCACTGTCTGGTCTATTCCTTATTCCTCATTTTCTTATGAAAGATGACTGGGGGATTTTCACAGTAACTTTATTGCAGTGTTAATGTAAGCTATTCATGAGGCTAATAAATAAGCTTAGAACTAAACTCACCTGTGAAATCCAGTAATGTTTGTGCCTCTCTGCCCTTAGAACATAAGAAACAGGAGCAGGAGTAGGCCATCTAGCCCCTCGAGCCTGCCCCGCCATTCAATAAGATCATGGCTGATCTGAAGTGGATCAGTTCCACTTTCCCGCTTTCTCCCCATAACCCTTAATTCCCCTGTCTATCAGAAACCTATCTACTTAAATAAATATATTCAGTGAGGTAGCCTCCACCACTTCAACGGGCAGAGAATTCCAGAGATTCACCACCCTTTGAGTGAAGAAGTTCCTCCTCAACTCTGATCTAAACTGCACCCCCCCCCCCCCCCTCTTATCTTGAGGCTGTGTCCTCCAGCCCTGCTATCTGCTGGCTACTGGCACCACACACTTGGATCTTTTCACAAGCATGCTTCTCAATCCCTTTCACCTTCTCCAATCCCCTGTATTCATTCCTTCCAACTCGGCTGTGCCTCTTGTCTTACCTTTTAAACCCCTTTCTCCCTTGTAATCTGCACCAACAGACAGATTGGTTTGTTTTTCTGAATTTCCCACGGTCCTGATTAGTGTGATAAATGCGGCTGATGCACAGGCTCGGACATTAACGGTTGCAAACATATTTGAAAGGTGATTACTTTGGTGAATGGCTGTGGGGTGGGCTGGGCTTGTGTTCCTCTGGAAGATTACGGGTCAGTTGGGGGGGTGGTGGAGAGAGGGAGGGAGATGTGGCAGGAAGCCGGCACAGGGTGATAAGAAGCCCGAGAGTCGGTTTGGAGCCCAGCTTGTTTGGACTGTCTGTAAAACGATGCGATCTGTTCAGTGCTCAGCTGAGTGGATGTTGAAAGGCTGGGTGAGCAGTGGGGTGAGAGGCAAAGGTAGCAGCTTAAATAGAACCCTTTGTAAATGGGGTCACCAATCAGTACTAACGGCTCTGTGGATCACCTTTGATGTGTTGCATTAGTCGGAGCACCGTGTGATACCATTAGGTATATCGTGGCCATGGGTTGTTTTAGAACGTAGAAAAACTACAGCACAAACAGACCCTTCAGCCCATCATATCTCTACCTACTAGGCTTACCTATAACCCTCAATCCTATTAAGTCCCATGTACTCATCCAGAAGTCTCTTGAAAGACCCTATCAAATTTGCCTCTACCACCACCGACGGCAGCCGATTCCACTCACTCACCACCCTCTGAGTGAAAAACTTACCCCTGACATCTCCTATGTTTTCTTGTTTGAGGTTCTTTGCAGATAGCAGGAAATGCTTTTCCCTTTTGTTTCCCCCGTTCAGAAAGTGTCTCAGTCCTCCTACATTTAATTTCAGGCATTTTGGGGAATCTTTATCTCTCTTTCATGAGTGGATAGGTGGGGAGGCTGGAGCTGTTCTCCTTGGAGAGCAGGAACACAGGAATTAGGAGCAGAAGTCGGCAAATTCACCTCTTCGATCCTGCTCTGCCATTCAATCAGATCGTAGCTAAGAACATAAAAACATAAGAAATAGGAGCAGGAGTAGGCCATCTAGCCCTTCGAGCCTGCCCCGCCATTCAATAAGATCATGGCTGATCTGTCGTGGTTCAGTTCCACTTTCCCGCCCTCTCCCCATAACCCTTAATCCCCTCTCTTATCAAGAACCCATCAACCCGCTTCTTAAAAATATTTAGCGAGGCAGCCTCCACCACTTCAACGGGCAGAGAATTCCAGAGATTCACCACCCTTTGAGTGAAGAAGTTCCTCCTCAACTCCGTTCTAAACCGCCTCCCCTTTATCTTGAGGCTGTGCCCCCTAGTCCTACTGTCTTTTTTGAGCGGGAAGAGTCTCTCCACCTCTATCCTATCCATCCCATTCATCATCTTATACGTCTCAATGAGATCTCCCCTCATTCTTCTAAACTCTAACGAGTACAAGCCTAGTTTATTCAGCCTCTCCTCATAGCTCAATCCCCTCAACTCCGGTATCAGCCTAGTAAACCTCCTCTGCACTCCCTCCAGGGCCAAAATATCCTTGCGCAGGTGCGGCGCCCAAAACTGCACACAGTACTCCAGCTGCGGCCTCACCAATGCCCTATACAGCTGCAACAAGACCTCCCTACTTTTATATTCAATCCCCCTCGCTATGAAGGCCAGCATCCCATTCGCCTTCCTGACCACCTGCTGCACCTGCAAGCTGGGTTTTTGCGACTCATGCACAAGGACCCCGATCTCTCCCTGGTCTCAGATCTCCCTCCTCACCTGTTCCCCATATCCCTTTATCACTTTTTTTATCAGAAATATCTCTATCTTCGTCTTGAAACTATTCAACGGTTCAGATTCCACCGCGCTGTAGAACCCTACAGTGCCTACAGTGTGGTCTGCGCCGACCACAATCCCATAACCCCGTGCATTTACCCTCGCTAGACCCTCTGAGCCAATCCACCTAACCCGCACATCTTTGGAGTGTGGGAGGAAACTGGAGCACCTGGAGGAAACCCACGCAGACACGGGGAGAACGTGCAAACTCCACACAGACAGTGACCCAAGGCCGGAATTGAACCTGGGTCCGTGTGAGGCAGCAGTGCTAACCACCGTGTGGTCTGAGCGAGGTGTTGAAAATCACGAGTAGAGAGGGAGAAATCATTCCCATTGGTGGTTGGATGGAGAACCAGAGGACGCTAATTTGATATGATTGGCAAAAGAAGCAAAGGCGATATAAGTCGAACCTTCTTTTACATTGCGAGTGGTTCGGATCTAGATCACACTGTCCGAGCGTGCAGTGGAGACCAGGTCCATCATGGCTTTCAAAGAAGAATTGGTTAAACACTAGCGGTCTGCAAGGCTATAGGGCAAGAGTGGGGTGTGGGAGAGGCTAAACTGCTCTTGCAGAGAGCCAGCATCGAGTCAACGGGCTGAATGTCCTCCTCCTGTACTGTAACCATTTGATGATTCTGAGGGCAGGGTTACAACAGCAGTTAACAAGTACGGAGAAACTAATCAGGAGTTAACTAACCGATAATTAACTAATAGGAGCTATTAGCGTCACCACTCAAGTGTCTGTTACACCCTATAGGATTCTGCTTGTCAAATCAGAGCACAATCAACAGGCAGCTTGGATTTAAGATGCTCCTTTTGTGTTACAGTTTTTTGATATCTCTGTCAGGAAGTTATTGAAACAACAAACTCCTCGAGAGCGTTATTCTGAAGCAATGAAATGTTGGGTTTTGGAGAATTTCTTTCTGCGTCCACAGTATTCCAGCGGTGGTTTTGCCAAGGCACTGCACAGTTGTAGCAAGATTTCCTTATCCTTGTACTCCAATCCCCCCCTCAATTAACGCCAACATTCCACTTACCTTCCTAATTGATGGGCCGAGTGGCCTAATTCTGCTCCTACGGTCTAATTACTGGCTGTACCTTGCCTGTGTTGTGAAGTTGAGTTTGCAAAGATGTAAAAGACGTTTGCAAAGAATTGTAAAAACGCACCGGTTCGCTGGCCGTGCTAAATTCTCCCTCAGTGTAACCCGAACAGGCGCCGGAGTGGGGGACTTTTCGTAGCAACTTCATTGCAGTGTTAACGTAAGCCTACTTGTGACACTAATAAATGAGAAAAGGCCTTTTTTTCCCCTTGAGTTATTGAGCGGCTGAGGGCGTCGGGAGTGCAGTCAGATGTGGGCGTGTGTCACCGCAGTCCCTGTCTGTGGGTGTCTATTTGTGAAAAAGGCCATTAATGGGCTTTGGAAACGAACATCCAAAAAAAAAAATAAAGCCCAACGCGAGTCAGCTGGTAATTGCGCGTCTCCTGGTGGGACTGGATCGTGACAGGCTGACAGGGACGCATTTACCCTGAATGATAATAATGTGCTTTCTCCTTCTCCTTTTATTCCAACACCAGAGGAAGGCCTCAACCACGAATGCAAGCTTTGTAATCAGACATTTGACTCACCCGCTAAGCTGCAGTGTCATCTGATTGAGCACAGTTTCGAAGGCATGGGAGGCACCTTTAAGTGTCCAGTCTGCTTCACAGGTATGGGGGGGGGAGAGAGGGGGTGGGCATTGTGCTGGGGTGGGGGGGGGGGGGGGTGGGCGGGGGTGGTTGCAGTGGGAGGGGGTGGGAGTGCAGAAGGAAGACATTTAGCCCATTGTTGTCAGTGTTGGTTCTCTGTTGTGTTGTGTGAAATGATGCGGAGATGCCGGCGTTGGACTGGGGTAAATACAGTAAGAAGCCTCACAAACACCAGGTTGAAGTTGGACTCAAACCTGGTGTTGTCAGACTTCTTACTGTATTGTGGGAAACACAGCAGCCAGGGCGACACAGCGATTAGCGCGGCTGCCTCACAGCGCCAAGGATCCGGGTTCGATTCCCGGCTTGGGTCACCCTCTGTGCGGAGACTGCATGTTCTCCCCGTGTCTGCCCTCCGGTTTCCTCCCACAGTCCCAAAAACGTGCTGGTTAGGTGCATTGGCCGTGCTAAATTCTCCTTCAGTGTACCTGAACAGGATGGGGCTTTTCACATTAACTTCATTGCAGTGTTAATGTAACCCTGCTTGTGACAATAATTAATAAATAAACTTTAAACTTAAACTCAATTTGTGCACAGCAAGCTCCCATAAACAGCAAATGACCAGATACTGAGTTTTTTTTATAATACCGGCTGCGCAGTTAATATTAGCAGTAAGAAGTCTCACAACAGCAGGTTAAAGTCCAGCAAGTTTATTTGATAGTAAACCCATAAGCTTTCGGAACGCTGTCCCTTCGTCAGGTGACCCACTCGGGGCAAATAAACCTGTTGGACTTTAACCTGGTGTTTGTGAGACTTCTTACTGCGTTTACCCCAGTCCAACACCGGCATCTCCACATCACAGTTAATATTAGCCAGAGCCCCGGGGAGCAGTCCCCCGCTCCTCTGAGAAATGGTGCTGTGGGACTTCTGGCATTTGCCAGTGAGGACAGGTGGTTTAAGACAGCAGCAGACCCTCAGTAATGCGCCGAGTGTCAGCTGCGATTACTGTGCTCAGGTTACTGGAGCGGGAATTGAACCCAGATCCCTTGGCAGAACCCAGAGGCAGAAATGTTACAAACTGAGCCAGAATAGTGAGTGAGGTTCCCATTGTCCTTCACCATTGAGAAACTGTCAGGAAGCTGATGGCCCTGTTTCTACCTGTTAATAATTTAGATTCCACCTCACGTATACAATAAGAATGTTTTTAAGCAGCGGGTCACAACGATGGGGGATTGTGTTTATCCTGCTTCCTCTTAACTGGATCTATGCTGTTTGCCTCAGCCACTCCCTGTGATAGTGAGTTCCACACTCTCTGGGTAAAGAAGTTTCTCCTACCTTCGTTCTCCCCATGTCTGCGTGGGTTTCCTCCGGGTGCTCCAGTTTCCTCCAACAATCCGAAGATGTATAGGTTAGGTGGATTGGCCATGCTAAATTGCCCCTTAGTGTCCAAAGATGTGCAGGTTAGGTGGATTGGCCATGCTAAATTGCCCCTTAGTGTCCAAAGATGTGCAGGTTAGGTGGATTGGCCATGCTAAATTGCCCCTTAGTGTCCAAAGATGTGCAGGTTAGGTGGATTGGCCATGCTAAATTACCCCTTAGTGTCCAAAGATGTGAAGGTTAGGTGGGTTTGGCCATGCTAAATTGCCCCTGAGCATCAGGGGAACTAGCTAGGGTAAGTACATGTGGTTATGGGGATAGGACTTCAATGTATTGTGGTCAGTGCAGACTTGATGGGCCAAATGGCCTCCTTCTGCACTGTAGGGATTCTATGACTCTCCGAGTGGAGTTGTTGCTTACTGTTTTCTCTTGGTGGCATTCCCTTTCCAACAAGTGAAACACTCTCTCTCTCTGTCCACTCTGTCAAAACCTTCTACAATTTTAACGGTCTCCATTAGGAAGCCACCTCAGTTTGATTTTCAAGTTTGGAGTCAGTCAAGGTTACAGAGGTGGGAATAAGCTGTACATCAATTCCTGGCAGGGGTAACTTCACACAGTTCCGGTATCATAGAATCCTTACAATGCAGAAAGAGGCCATTCAGCCCATCGAGTATGCACTGACTCTGTGACAGAGCATCCCACCTAGGCCCTATCCCCATAATCCCACGTATTTACCCCATTAATCCCCCTAACCTGTACATTTTTGGACACTAAGAGGCAGTTTAGCATGGCCAATCCACTTCACGGGGCAGCACGGTGTCGCAGTGGTTTGCACTGCTGCTTCACAGCTCCAGGGACCTGGGTTCGATTCCCGGCTCGGGTCACTGTCTGTGTGGAGTTTGCACCTTCTCCTCGTGTCTGCGTGGGTTTCCTCCAGGTACTCCAGTTTCCAGAGATGTGCGGGTTAGGTTGATTGGCCATGCTTAAAAATTGACCCTAAGTATCCTGAGGTGTGTAGGTTAGAGGGATTAGTGGGTAAAATATGTAGAGATATGGGGGTAGGGCCTGGGTGGGATTGTGTTTGGTGCAGACTCGATGGGCCGAAGGGCCTCTTTCTGCACTGTAGAGTTCGATGGTTCTATGGTTCACCTACACATGGACATTAGAGGACAATTTAGCATGGCCAATCCACCCTAACCTGCACATCTTTGGACACTGAGGGGCAATTTAGCATGGCCAATCCACCCTAACCTGCACATCTTTGGACACTGAGGGGCAATTTAGCATGGCCAATCCACCTAACCTGCACATCTTTGGACACTAAGGGGCAATTTAGCATGGCCAATCCACCCTAACCTGCACATCTTTGGACACTAAGGGGCAATTTAGCATGGCCAATCCCCCTAACCTGCACATCTTTGGACACTAAGGGGCAATTTAGCATGGCCAATCCACCTAACCTACACATCTTTGGACACTGAGGGGCAATTTAGCATGGCCAATCCACCTAACCTGCACATCTCTGGACACTAAGGGGCAATTTAGCATGGTCGATCTACCTAACCTGCACATCTTTGGACACTGAGGGGCAATTTAGCAAGGCCAATCCACCTAACCTGCACATCTTTGGACACTAAGGGGCAATTTAGCATGGTCGATCTACCTAACCTGCACATCTTTGGACACTAAGGGGCAATTTAGCATGGCCAATCCATTGAATCTCCACATCATTGGACATTAAGGGGCAAATTAACATGGCCAATTCACCTAATCTGAAAATCTTTGGAGTGTGGGATGAAATCGGAGCACCTGGAGGAAACCCACGCAGACACGTGGACAATGTGCAAACTCCACACAGGCAATGATCCAAACTGGGAATTGAACCGGGGTCCCTGAAGCCGTGAAGCAGCAGCGCGAACCACTATGCCATCGTGCTGTATTATCCTTGTAAATCTAGTTTTTGCACCTTCCCCAGTGCTTGTGCATCTTTTCCTGAATTTGGCGAGCGGCGACGTACTCTGTGCTTCAGTGAAGCTGTGGTTTAAACCTGAGCTGGTTTTGCGGAAAGCCTTACCAGCCACAGAATTAAACAAAAGGACGTCTTGCGGTGTCAGTTTGCCAGTCCAGTCCCTTGCAAGGCAAGGCAACTTGGCTAACCTCCTTCACTGCCGTTCTTGGGAACAGCTTGAGAAATTAGCAAGTTCCCGTTACAGACGTCGCGCACGCGTTTGAAAAGTACCGGAGGAATTTCTCCGCTTTGCGATCTCACTGCGACAAGAGTGGGGTCTGGCAGCGCAACCTGGGAACTGCGAGGTGTGGTTACACCCCTGAAACACTGGGAGAAACTCGTGACTTTGGTGCCAAAAATAACCCTGGAAGGGGAATTAATAATTTGCGCAACCTCCTTCCAGCCTTCTGAGGGAAAAAAGGATGTGGTTTGTGTTATTTTCCTCCCCCGCTTTGTCGTGAAGCAGATTGTACAAACTGAAGTAAGACGCTCACTTAGGTTCTATTCTCCAATCGAGGCAGTTTCGAGCTGGGAAAGCTGAGGGGGGACACAGTTGAGGGTGTGTAAGATTGTGAGGGGTCAGAGAGGGTGGGTAGGAGTAGACGTTCCCTTTGGATGAGGGGTCCAACTTGAGGGGGCAGAGTTTTAGGGTGAGGAGCAGGAAGTTCAGAGGGGAGTTGAGAAAACATTTACTCACTCAGAGGGTGTAGGGGGTCTGGAATGCACTGCCTGGGAAGGTAGTGGAGGCCAGAAAACTTAACATCTTAAAAATATTGGGATGAGCACTTCAAATATCATAACATTCAGGGATGTGGGACAAGTGCAGGAAAATGGGATTAGCACGGCTTTAGTGGTAGTTATATAGAGGTTTACAGCATGGAAACAGGCCCTTTGGCCCAACTTGTCCATGGAGCCCTTGTTCTACCACTAACCCTTTTTTTTAAATCACTAAACTACTCCCACTTGCCTGCGTTTGGCCCATATCCCTCTATACCCATCTCACCCATGTAACTGTCTGAAAGACAAAATTGTACCCGCCTCTACTACTACCTCTGGCAGCTTGTTCCAGACACTCACCACCCTCTGTGTGAAAAAATTGCCCCTCTGGACACTTTTGTATCTCTCCCCTCTCACCTTAAACCCATGCCCTCTAGTTTTAGACTCCCCTACCTTTGGGAAAAGGTGTCGAATATTTGGCTGATCTATGTGGAGATGCCAGCGTTGGACTGGGGTGGGCACAGTAAGAAGTCTCACAACAACGGGTTAAAGTCCAACAGGTTTATTTGGTAACACGAGCTTTCGGAGCGCTGCTCCTTCATCGTCCGCTCCTAATGAAAAAACAGCGCTCCAAAAGCTCGCGTTATTTTATAGACCTGTATAAGATCACCCCTCAGCCTCCTACGCCCCAGAGGAAAAACTCCCAGTCTATCCAGCCTCTCCTTATAACTCAAACCAACAAGTCCCGGTAGCATCCTAGTAAATCTTTTCTGCAGACTCGATGGTCTGAAGGGCTTTTTGTGTGTGTGTGACTCTGTGACTCTATGACTTGTCAAGTACAGCTGGATATCTCACAGGTCCACCTCTCTGTAAAAGTTTATCAGCGATTGTGCAATGTTGGGTGTCCATTTTCCAGCTCCTCACTCTGGGTTCATCAGTCTACTGCAAATCTGGCTCCCAGGCCCAGCGGAAAAAAAATTTCTCCACATAAAATATTTCTATTTTAAGGCCTTTCAGCCCATCATGTTTGCTGGCTGTTTGAAAGAGCTTTTCAATTAGTCCCACTCCCCAACTGCTCTTTCCCATTATCATCCAATCCCTACAGTGCAGACCATTCGGCCCATTGAGTCTGCACTGACTCTCCAAAAGAGCATCTTACCCAGTCCCAGCCCCACACTATCACACATTTCACATTGCCATTTCACATTCACATTCTACCTAACCCGGACTGTGGGAGGAAACTGGAGCACCCGGAGAAAACCCAAGGAGACACAGGGAGAACGCGCAGACTCCGCACAGACAATCACGTCACCCAAGGTCATGGCTAGTGACCTACCTCATCTTCAATTTCTGCTCCATATGTATCCCTGGGAACACCACCACTTGGTCACTTACAACTTGGAAATGTATCGGCCGTTCCTTCGCTGTCACTGCGTCAAAATCCTGGAACTCCCTCCCTAACAGCACTGTGGGTGTACCTACACCACAGGTTCTGCAGCAGCTGAAGAAGGCAGCTCACCACCACCCTCTGAAAGGCAACCAGAGATGGACAATAAATGCTGGCCTGGCCACTAGTGTCCACATCCCATGACTGAAGAAATGACAAGAAATCTCAAATGTTCCAGAACTTGGGCGGCACAGTGGGTTAGCACTGCTGCCTCACAGCACCAGGGACCTGGGTTCGATTCCCGGCTCGGGTCACTGTCTGTGTGGAGTTTGCACATTCTCCCCATGTCTGCGTGGGGTTTCCTCCGGGTGCTCCGGTTTCCTCCCAGAGTCCAAAGATGTGCGGGTTAGGTTGACTGGCCAGGCTAAATTGCCCCTTAGTGACAGGGGGATTAGTGAGATAAGTACCTGGGAGTTACAGGGGTAGGGCTTGGGTGGGAATGTTGGTGCAGACACAATGGGCTGAATGGCCTCCTTCTGCACTGTAGGGACTCAATGAATGTTTACATACAGCAAAGATCAAAGAGAACTCCCTACAGGATTGTCAGCTCATTTTGGATATATTCATAGAATTATAGAGTGCTTAAAGCAATGCTTAAAGAACAAGGCCGTTGTGATTGTCCCGATCTCTGACAGAGCAGTCCACCCAGTGCCATCCTTCCTCGCCCTCGCTCCGTAACCCTGCCCATTCTTCCTTTCCAAATAATAATCCAATTCTCTCTTAAAGACCTGGCCCGCACTCTCAGGCAGCGGGTTCCAGATCCCAACCGCTCACTGCATTAAGAGGTTTCTCCTCAGATCTCCATAGCTTCTTTCACCTCAAATCTATGCTTTCTTGCTCTCGATCTACCAATGGGGAGAGTGTCTCTCTCTCTGGACTCTGTCCAGACCCCTCGTGATTTTGAACATCTCGATCAAATCTCCTCTCGGCCTTCTCATCAAGGAGAACGGTCCCAACCTCTCCGTCTCTGCTTCAATTACCTTCCTCAATCCTGGAAACATTCTCCCGAATCTTCTCTGCATTTTCTCTTAACGTTTATTTATTAGTGTCACAAGTACAAGTTCACGTTCACACTGCAATGAAGTTACTGTGAAAAATCCCCCAGTCGCCACACCCCGGGGCCTGTTCGGGGCGCACTGAGGGAGAATTTAGCACGGCCGGCGCACCCTAACCGGCACAGGACTGTGGGAGAAAACCCACGCAGACACGGGGAGAACCTGCAAAGTCCACACAGACAGCGACCGGTGGCCAGAACTGAACTCGGGCTCCTGATGCTGTGAGGCAGCAGTGCCACCATAAACAGAGAAAGGAATTGTGGGTTATGTTGATGGTGTGAGACTAGAAAGGGTGATGGAAACTCACACGGGGCACGGAGACCAACAGAAACCAGATAAATTACTGGAGAGGTGTCAACCCTCACCCACTATCAACAGTGAAAAGCCCGTGTCAGGTTAATATTGATATTTACTGGTTTTTAAAGGCCCCCCTAATATCAGTTTGTCCCAGAGCTTGATAAAGGGTTGTGTTTCTTTTAAATTAATGATGTTTGGTGTGGTGTTTGATACAGACTCTGCACTATTCCTTGCCTGTCTATCTGTAAGGATGGTGCATCTACAGACCTTCTAGGTCATAGTGCCTCAGACATCCTTCAGAAAATCTCTTTTCCCAACCCAAACACTGCCTGTGGCATACACCGTTCAATTATTAATGGCACGTCTCTCTGGAAAACCTCCCCTCGGTTTTTTTTTTAGGCCTTGTTTGTATTCATTAAAGTTGAAAATGTTACTGCTGCGGCTTTCCCGAGAACTCGCTGTCAAAGGTGGACCAGACAGGCTGGTTCAAAGGTCACCCTGCGGGCCTCCTGCCTCAGGCCTCGCTGCGGCCTCTCCCAACCCCCAGCCGGGGCCCACTGAAGCCTCACGTTCAGTCCACAGCCCCGCCGAAGGTGCTCATTACAGTGGTGTTAGCTGGCCTGAAGAGGCCTGATCATCACTACACCACCCCCCCCGCCACCACCCCGTCCCCCGTCCCCTTGGCGTTGCCCGTGGCCAGACAAGTGAAGGCTCCAGAAAAGACCTCCCCGGCCTAGGCCCCACCTCCACACTGGCTGAAGGCACAAGGCTGAGACAGAGAGCCCAAGTGGAGAGAATTGCGATAGAAGCTTTGATGAGAATAAATCAGGAGCGAATATCTCAGTTAGCTTGAAGATCAGTAACTGGACGATACAGCTTGAAGATAATTGGCAAAACAAGCAGAGGGGGGAATGAGGAAGTTTTGTCTGTATTACGCAGCCACCAACAATGAGAATCATAGAATCCCAACAGTGCAGAAGGAGACCATTCGGCCCATCGAGTCTGCACTGACAGCAATCCTACCCAGGCCCTAGTGTCAGGGAGATTGGTGGTGTAATTACATGGGGTTATGGGGATAGGGCCTGGGTGGGATTGTGCAGACTCGATGGGCCGAATGGTCTCCTTCTGCACTGTAGGGTTCTATGATCCCCATAACTACACGTATTTACCCCGCTAATCCCTCTAACTTAGGCACCCTGGGAAAGGGGCAACTTAGCATGGCTAATGTACCTGACCTGCACACGTTTGGAGTGTGGGAAGAAACCCGAGCACTCGGAGGATATTTAATATTCTGTATATTTAATATCACACACATTGCGTGAGAGTGTGTGAGAGTGTGAGAGAGAGTGTGAGAGAGACTGGGCAGGATTTTACAGCCTCACTCAAGTGAGACTGGAAATTCCCACCTGAGGTCAACAATATTTCCGATATCCACCCCTCACCCGCTCCGATTCCGCAGCAGGCGAGGCAGTAAAATTCCGGTCAAGTGTGGGAGAGTATGAGAGAGAGAGAGAGAGTGTGAGCATGTCTGTGACAGTCTGAAAGTGTGTATGTTTGAGAGTTTGAGGAAGTGTGTGTATGTGAGTGTGTGTGTGTTTGTGTGCATGTATGTGTGAGTGTATACATGAGTGTGTGTGTGTATATGTGTGTGTGTGTATCTATATGAGTGTGTGTATGAGTGACTGTGTGTGTGTGTTTGTGTGTCTGTGTGTTTGTGTGTGTGTGTGAGTGAATGTGTGTGTGAGTGTGTAAGTGTGTGTATCTATATGAGTGAGTGTGTGTGTGTGAATGTGTGTGAGTGAGTGTGTGTGTGTGTGTGTATATGAATGTGTGAGTGAGTGTGTATATGAGTGTGTGTGAGTGAGTGTGTATATGAGTGTGTGAGTGAGTGTGTATATGAGTGTGTGTGTGAGTGTGTATATGAGTGTGTGTGAGTGTGTATATGAGTGTGTGAGTGAGTGTGTATATGAGTGTGTGTGTGAGTGTGTATATGAGTGTGTGAGTGAGTGTGTATATGAGTGTGTGTGTGAGTGTGTATATGAGTGTGTGTGAGTGTGTATATGAGTGTGTGTGAGTGTGTATATGAGTGTGTGAGTGAGTGTGTATATGAGTGTGTGTGTGAGTGAGTATGTATATGAGTATGTGAGTGAGTGTGTGTGTGAGTGTGTGTATACGAGTATGTGTGTGAGTGAGTGTGTATATGAGTGTGTATATGAGTGTGTGTGTGTGTGTATATGAGTGTGTGAGTGAGTGTGTATATGAGTGTGTGTGTGAGTGAGTATGTATATGAGTATGTGAGTGAGTGTGTGTGTGAGTGAGTGTGTATACGAGTATGTGTGTGAGTGAGTGTGTATATGAGTGTGTGCGTGAGTGTGTATATGAGTGTGTGTGAGTGTGTATATGAGTGTGTGAGTGAGTGTGTATATGAGTGTGTGTGTGTGAGTGTGTATATGAGTATGTGTGTGAGTGAGTGTGTATATGAGTGTGTGTGTGAGTGTGTATATGAGTGTGTGAGTGAGTGTGTATATGAGTGTGTGTGTGTATATGAGTGTGTGTGTGTGTATGAGTGTGTGTGAGTGAGTGTGTATATGAGTATGTGAGTGAGTGTGTATGAGTGTGTGAGTGAGTGTGTATATGAGTGTGTGTGTGAGTGAGTGTGTATATGAGTATGTGTGTGAGTGAGTGTGTATATGAGTGAGTGAGTGTGTATATGAGTGTGTGAGTGAGTGAGTGTGTATATGAGTGTGTGTGTGAGTGAGTGTGTATATGAGTGTGTGAGTGAGTGTGTATATGAGTGTGTGAGTGAGTATATGAGTGTGTGGGTGAGTGTATGAGTGAGTGTGTATATGAGTGCGTGAGTGAGTGTGTATGAGTATGTGTGTGAGTGAGTGTGTATATGAGTATGTGTGTGAGTGAGTGTGTATATGAGTGTGTGTGTGTATGTATATGAGTGTGTGTGAGTGAGTGTGTATATGAGTATGTGAGTGTGTGAGTGTGTATAATAGCTGTGTGTACATACGAATGCTCGCTCTCTCGGACAGCCCATTAAATCTTTTGTCTTTCTTCCTTTTCCAGTGTTTGTCCAAGCGAGCAAGTTGCAGCATCATATTTTTTCTGCCCACGGGCAAGAGGACAAGATCTATGACTGCTCACAATGCCCGCAGAAGTTTTTCTTCCAAACAGAATTGCAGGTATTTGAGAATGGTTTTACCGTTTTGATGACAACATGTGTCATTTATGACTATTTCCTACACCAGAATTCATTCTGTTTTAAAAAGGTGTGGATATGTTGAGGATTGCAGACTGATTATGGGAAGAGCTGGAGGCCATTCAGCCCCTCAAACACATTCTGTCATTCAGTGGAATCATTGTTGGTTAATGTCCAATTTCTGCCTTGACTCCATAAACTTTGAGTTGAAGAATCTATTGATTGCGGATTTAGAATTATTGGTGAGACAACAACCCATTTCTTTTTGTGGGAGAGAGTTCCAGAAATCTACATCCTTTTTGGGAAGAATCGTGTCCTAACTTCTGTCCTGAATATCCCGGTTCTGATTCTTGTTCTGGACTCCACAAAAAGCAATGTGTCCGTTCAGTCAATTCTTTTCCAAATCCTAAGAACTTTAATGAAATCATTCATGAACCTTGTATATTCCAGGAAACTCAGAGTCTAAATATAAACACAAACGTGCAGAACTGGAGTCTCGAATTCAGTGACTGGTTTTACTGTTAACTGCACAGCGGCACTGAACCCAAGACTCCAATTCCAAACCTTTGTGTCTCTGCTTCATCCTCGATGAGGTTGTGGTGCATGGCCTCATTCAGAAGGGGTTCATTTAATTAGAGTTAATTTTTATTTGTTCACTGGATGTTGCAGACTGATGTGGAGATGCCGGTGTTGGACTGGGTTAGACACAGTAAGAAGTCTGACAACACCAGGTTTAAATCGGTTGGACTTAAACCTGGTGTTGTCAGACTTCTTACCGTGTCGCAGACTGGCCAGCATTTATTGGCCACCCCTAATTGCCCTTGGCGCCTTCTGGACCCGCTACAGTCCCTGTGGTGTAGGTACACCCCCAGTGCTGTTAGGGGAGGGAGTTCCAGGATTTTGACCCAGCCACAGTGAAGGGACGGCTGATATACTTCCAAGTCGGGATGGTGAGTGACTCTGAGGGGAACCTCCGGGTGGTGGTGCTCCCAGGTATCTGCTGCCCTTGTCCTCCTAGATGGTGGAGGTTGTGGGTTTGGAAGGTGCTGCCTCAGGATGAAGGATATGTGGTGAATTGCTGCAGTGCATCTTGTAGATGGTACGCACTGCTGCTACTGTGCCTCTATGATAGAGGGAGTGGATTTTTGGATGGTGTTGAGCTTCTTGAGTGTTGTTGGAGCTGCACCCATCCAGGCAAGTGGGGAGTATTCCATCACACTCCTGACTTGTCCGTTGTAGATGGTGGACAGGGAGTCGGGAGGTGAGTTACACACCTCAGCTGTTCTTAAAGCCAAAGTATTTATATGACACCACTAACTTTCTCCTGTTGGTGCTTTATACCAAAAGTCAATTATTGTGCAGGATTGTATTAATTATGGTGAAACCTTAGGAATTGGCTTCAGCTTGTCACGTTTTGCAGGTTTTCTTATTTCTGTAGGGGGTCAGTGTATGTACTGTAATAAGAAAATGAATGGGAGGTTCTTTCCTGACTATGTATATTGTCCCATTCTTAGAACCATGCTAGTGCTCATTCCCAGATATAGAGGGCTTTCTCTGACACAGTGCATGCTGGGTAAATTGTTTGCCATTCCACAGGAACTGCTGCCGCCTCCCACCGGCCAGCCTGTGCTGAGCTCAGGGAAATTTGAGAGCAGGACGGGAGCAAGCTGAAAGATGGTGTGGAGCATGAGGAATGCTGACCCTCACAACCCCGCAATCCCCCTCTTTACCTCCTCAAGAATGACAATCCCACAGGTGATGGTTTGCGTTATAAGGAGAGGCTGGATAGACTGGACCTTTGTTCCCTAGGATGCTTAGGGGTGATCTTATAGAGGTCTATAATTTATGAAGGGCATTGTTAAGGAGATAGTCAACATATTTTCCCAAAGGTAGGGGAGTCTAAAACTAGAGGGCATAGGTTTTAAGGTGAGAGGGGGGAGAAACATAAGTGTCTAGAGGGGCAATTTTTTCACACAGAGCTGCCAGAGATAGTAGTAGAGGCGGGTACAATTTTGTCTTTTAAAAAGCGTTTAGACAGTTACATGGGTAAGATGGGTATAGGAGGGATATGGGCCAAATGTGGGCAAGTGGGACTAGCTTAG
Organism: Carcharhinus amblyrhynchos; assembly: GCF_965287045.1. Classification (NCBI taxonomy): domain Eukaryota; kingdom Metazoa; phylum Chordata; class Chondrichthyes; order Carcharhiniformes; family Carcharhinidae; genus Carcharhinus; species Carcharhinus amblyrhynchos. The sequence continues at coordinate 201,430 of NW_027649856.1, read as the reverse complement.
TACCAAAAACTGGGCAGCATGGATAGGTTGGGCCAAAGGGCCTGTTTCTATGCTGTAAACCTCTGTGACTCTATGAAGTGATTGTGAGCAATTGAAGAAACTTCTAGATGAGGTTGCCATTACAAGGTTCTGGGTGTACAAAGAACAAAGAACAACACAGCACAGGAAACAGGCCCTTCGGCTCCACAAGCCCGTGCCGCTCGTTTTAACACTCAGTGAGTGCCTTATTCTAGTTTTTCTTCTACCTACGACTTTTGTCTACATCTAGTGGACTCCACAATAAAGGGGTGCAAATTTAGGGAATTATATGTGCACCAGATTAAGGGAGATCCAATTTAGGGACAATTTATTGCCACGAATCAGCCTCATCCAGCAGGTCATCCAGATTCGCCATTCCAACGTACTTATCGCAGTGGTAACTAAAGCATGAACATGTATTGTAAATAGTTATGCCTCTTTGGAAGGGGGAAAAGTATCTTTATAAAGAAAGGGGGATGTTGTAACGTACCTTTGAGGGATTGCTGCGTGACAGCCCTAGAAAGGAAGTGGGTCGTGTGATTCAGTCTCAGTTTCACTGTGTCCTGCGAGCAGAACACAGCACACAGAGCTCTGCATCAATGTTTCCGTGTGCCTAGTCCCAATCAATGAACTGGCAATGTATTTATCCAATCCCTTATGAGTGAGCAACTTATGCCTTCATATCATGATGGCAACATGGCAGGTGGAGGAGAGAGGTAGGGAGGGGAGAGGTTAAAAACATGGGGAGTTTTGGACACACAGCTGAGGATATAGAAACGTAGAAGATAAGAGCAGGGCAAGGCCACTTGGCCCTTTGAGCTTACTCTGCCATTCATCGTGATTATGGCTGACCGTCCAACTCAATAGCCTAATCCTGCTTTCTCTCCATAACCTTTGATCCCATTGGCCCCAAGTGCGATATCCAGCCGTCTCTTGAATACATTCAATGTTTTGGCATCAACTACTTCCTGTGGGAATGAATTCCGCAGGCTCACCGGGTGAAGAAATGTCTCCTCATCTCCGTTCTAAATGGTCTACTCCGAATCCTCAGACTGTGACCCCCTGGTTCTGGACTCTCCCCCACCATCGGGAACATCCTCCCTGCACCTACCCTGTCTGGTCCTGTTAGAATTTTACAAGTCTTTATGAGATCCCCCCTCATTCGTCTGAACTCCAGTGAAAACAATCCTAACCTAGTCAACCTCTCCTCATACATCAGTCCCGCCATCCCCGGAATCAGCCTGGTAAACCATCGCCGCACTCCCTCGAGAGCAAGAACATCCTTCCTCAGAAAAGGAGACCAAAACTGCACACAATACTCTAGGTGTGGCCTCACCAAGGCCCCTGTATAATTGCAACACATCCCTGTCCCTGTACTCGAAACCTCTCACAATGAAGGCCAACACACCATTTGCCTTCTTTACCGCCTGCTGCACCTGCATGCTTACCTTCAGTGACTGGTGCACAAGGACACCCAGGTCCTTCTGCACACTCCCCTCTCCCAATTTACAGCCATAGTTTGTAAGGAACCCGGCACAATGCAAGAGGAGTGTTTGCTTTCTCTTATCTGTTTTTTTTTTAAATCTATGAATCCTAACCAGTTTTGCAATTCTGTCTGAAACTGTGGATGAAATGGAAAGACAGAGCACTGTTGGAAATGCATGTTGAGACTCGAGTTGCATTTTTTATCCTGGAGATTGGAGCTTTGAGCCGAGGGTAAATTCATACCATGGGGGCAGCAAATCTGCAGAGAATGATATTGATGTTCTTTACAACCCGGCCATCACACAGAAAATACAAAACTATTCTGATGAAACCTTTTACTTGAAATCAGAAATTTATGTGCATTTCAAGTGTCAGAAATATCTGAGAACACAAACATCTCGTAAAGAGACAATTGCAAATATATTCGAAAACAAATACTCCATCCCTCACACACACATCTCAACACCTCGGGAAACCGCAATTCCGTTCTCAGCATTTAATCTTTACTGAGGCAATTGTGGAGTGCAAATGAAACTAGTGCCAGCCCAAACTCTGTGGGTCACAGTCTCACCACCTGAGTCATGCGTGACCCCACTCAATCGGCAGAGTACAGAGCGTCCGCAACCCAGCTCACGCTTACAAAACCCAGAGCAATACGCCTATTGTTGGATGTAATTCTGCGATTGGGCAGCACTTTCTGATCAATCCTGAGTGTGTTAATATCTATCCGAACAACCAGTTTAAGATATTTAGGATTTTGGGCGGCCCGGTAGCACAGTGGTTAGCACTGCTGCTTCACAGCTCCAGGGTCCTAGGTTTGATTCCTGGCTTGGGTCACTGTCTGTGTGGAGTTTGCACGTTCTCCGTGTCTGCGTGGGTTTCCTCCGGGTACTCCGGTTTCCTCCCACAGTCCAAAGATGTGCGGGTTAGGTTGATTGGCCGTGCTAAGAAATTGCCCCTTAGTGTCCAGGGTAGTGGAGGTTAGAGGGATTAGTGGGTATAATATGTAGGGATATGGGGATTGGGATTGTGTTTGGTGCAGACTCGATGGGCTGAAGGGCCTCTTTCTGCACTGTAAGGTTCTATGTTCTATATCAGACAAGCTTGTAACGTGGCTCAGTTACACTTGTTAGAAGCAATATGCATTCAAACACTCTCTTTATAAACAAAAGGAATAGGCAGTGTAAATGGAAGCCTACTTGCGACACTGATAAACTTAAAGAAAAATTAGAATTGTGGAGTAGGCTTGAACGGCCAAATAGCCAACTTGGAGCTCCTATGTGTCTTAGAGTCAGAGAGGCTTACAGCAAGGAAACAGGCCCTTCAGCCCAACTTGTCCATGCTACCCTATGCTCCATAACTCTGCTAATGATCGAGAGTACTGGGGTGGCAATCAGCCAGGTTGGATTTGTCCTGCTTTTCGTGGACAGGACATACCTGGGCAGTTTTCCACACTGCTGAGTCGATGCCAATGTTGTAGCCTTACTGGAAAAGCTTGGCGAGGGTGATAACAGAATGTTAATTATATCGTTTGAATTGTTAAGATAGACAGGTGAACAGGATTGTTTAACAAAGTGTTTCGATCTAAAGTGGGGACAGCCAGGATGTTGGGTGTGGAAAGGAGAGGAGTGAGTCTAGACAGAGTTTATCAATTCTCTCCGTAAAGACAAGACCAGTGTCTTGATTTTGACGTCACCAATTTGCTTGAATTCTCTTAACATCAGAGCTTGGGTCACCCCGGCTCGGGTCACTGTCTGTGCGGAGTTTGCAAATTCTCCCCGTGTCTGCATGGGTTTCCTCCTGGTGCTCCGGTTTGACTCGCCAACTTTAAGGGCGTTCAAATGGTCAGTGGACAGGCGTATGGATAACATTGGAATAGTTTAGCTTAGAGGGTCATTAGATTGGTTCCACTGGTCGGCGCAACATCGAGGGCCGAAGGGCCTGTACTGCGCTGTAATGTTCTATGTTTCCTCCCATAGTCCAAAAGAAGTGCTGGTTAGATGGATTGGCCACAGTAAATTCTCCTTCAGTGTACCTGAACAGGCACAGGAGTGTGGCGACTGGGCAAATTTCACTGTAACTTTGTTGCTCTATTGATGTAAGCCTTACTTGTGACACTAATAAATAAACTTAAACAGGTCTTCAGTACGATTGCCAGAATATTATCAGGGCCTATTGCCTTTGCAGTATGCAGTGCCTACAACCATTTCTTGATATTACGTGGAGTAAATTGAATTGCCTGGAGACTCGCATCTGAGATGCTGGGGACCACTGGAGGAGGCCAAGATGGATCACCCACTCGGCACTTCTGACTGAGGATTGCTGCGAAAGCTTCAGCCTTATCTACGATGTGCTGGGCTCCTCCATCATTGGGTATAGGGATGCTTGTGGAGCCTCATAGAATCATAGAACCCTACAGTGCAGAAAGAGACCCTTCGGCCCATCGAGTCTGCACCGATTACAATCCCACCCAGCCCCTACACCCATATCCCTACATATTATACCCACTAATCCCTCTAACCTACACATCCCTGGACACTAAGGGGCAATTTCTTAGCATGGCCAATCAACCTAACCTGCAATCTTTGGACTCTTCTAGTGAGTTATTTAATTGTCCACCACCATGCAAGATCCATTTTGGAAATTTAAAGGGCCTTATATCTACCAAAAATCCAATTTTATCCCCGTGTCCGGTCCCTTCTGTCGGTGAATCCTGTTTCGTGCAAAGTCAGCGTCAGAACTCCCTCCACAGCTAGAACCTGCTCGCTGATAGTGATGGAAAATGAAGTCACTTCTGGATTCTGTGACTGCTAAATGCTTTTTTGTTCGTTTGTGGGACGTGGGTGTCTCTGGCTGGGCCAGCATTTATTGCCCATCCCTTGGAGGGCAGTTGAGAGTCAACCACATTGCTGTGGCTCTGGAGTCACATGTAGGCCAGACTGGGTAAGGATGGCAGATTTCCTTCCCTAAAGGGCATGAGTGAACCAGATGGGTTTTTCCGACAATGGTTTCATGACCATCAGTAGATTCTTAATTCCAGATATTTTTTATTGAGTTCAATTCCACTATCTGTAGTGGTGGGATTCGAACCCAGGTCCCCCAGAAGATTAGCTGAGTTTCTGGATTAATAGTCTGGCGATAATACCACTCGGCCATCGTCTTCCCAGTACGGTCATGACATGTCATAGAACATAGAACGCTACAGCACAAGCAGGCCCTTTGGCCCACAGGTTGTGCCGATCATATACCTACCTACCAGGCCTATCTATAACCCTCAATCCCATGTACTCCCATGTCAGGCTGCTTCCATTCACAGCCACAAGAATTCATACATTAATCTATATTCCTCTGATAAAACCTTCCAGTATATTGAGTCAATCTTGGCAAAGTGACGTAATATAAGCTTGTGCGCATTGCCTTATAATAACACTAGAACACTGGGGTTAGTTTAGCTCAGTCGGTTGGACAACTGGGTTGTGATGCAGAGTGATGCCAACATGTAGGTTCAATTCCCGTCCTGGCTGACCCGCCTTCTCAACCTTATCCCTCACCGGAGGTGTGCTGATCCTCAGGTTAAGTCACCACCAATCATTTACTTTTAGAGGGACTAGCTAGGGTAAACGCATGGGGTTGTGGAGATAGGGCCTAGGTGGGATTGTGTTCGGTGCAGACTCAATGGGCTGAATGGCCTCCTTCTGCACTGTAGGGAATTCTATGATTCTGTGAACCATCAGAAACATTTCTCTTAAAGATTATTGTGCTTTCTCCTGTTGTTAATTCAAAATACAATATTACAAGCTTTAGGAATGAGTTATGTTCCAACCTAGAGATGTTTACAGTATCACCGTTTCTCATTAATGATTTGAAGATTTAATACTTATAAATTCTCATTTCAACTCATTTAAAAACAATATGAAAATGTCAGACAGGAACCGTATCTATAAAATGGCTTGATTTAAGCTAAGACAACTGCACATGGGAGTAGAAAATAGCTTTTGTTTTATGTTTATGGAAAACCAATTAATAAAAACACACCGGCCTTTTCCGGCTGTATCTTAAACTGGGGTGGGAAAGGGCAAGGAAAAGTCAAGGGGGGAGAGGTCCTGGGCCTCGGGCACCATCGTCAAGGGAAGACTCAGGAGGGGAAGGGCCTGTCGGAGGCGGGTGAGGGGTAAAGTGAACTTCGAGGCATGAGGGGTATCTCACCCTCCAGCCAAGCCCGGGGAACAGTGAAGAAAGCAGCACACAACAACATCCCTTTAGAACTGAGGTGAAGAATGGGTGCTATTCTGGTTGGCGGTTGGTGACGAGTGGAGTGCCGTAGGGATCGGTGCTGGGCCCTCAACTGTTTACCATTTATGTAGATGATCTGGAGGAGGGGGCTGAGTGTAGGGTGACAAAATTTGCTGATGACACGAAGATGAGTGGAGGGTGTGGAAAGTCTGCAGAGGGATCTGGATAGGCTGAGCGAGTGGGCGAGGACCTGGCAGATGGAGTACAATGTTAGCAAGTGTGAGGTTATCCACTTTGGTAGAAATAATAGTAGGAGGGATTATTATTTAAAAGGCGAAAATCTGCAGCATGCTACAGTGCAGAGGGACCTGGGGGTCCTTGTGCACGAGTCGCAAAAACCCAGTCTGCAGGTGCAGCAGGTGGTCAGGAAGGTGAATGGGATGCTGGCCTTTATAGCGAGGGGGATAGAATATAAAAGTAAGGAGGTCTTGCTGCAACTGTACAGGGCACTGGTGAGGCCGCAGCTGGAGTACTGTGTGCAGTTTTGGTCACCGCACTTGCGCAAGGATTTATTGGCCTTGGAGGGAGTGCAGAGGAGGTTCACTAGGCTGATACCGGAGATAAGGGGGTTGGACTATGAAGAGAGACTAAATAGACTGGGTCTGTACTCATTAGAGTTTAGAAGGATGAGGGGGGATCTTATAGAGACGTACAAGATAATGAAGGGGATGGATAGGGTAGAGGTAGAGAGATTCTTCCTGCTTAGGAAGGATAGCAGGACTAGAGGGCACAGCCTCAAGATAAAGGGGGGGCAGTTTAGAACAGAGTTGAGGAGGAACTTCTTCACTCAAAGGGTGGTGAATCTCTGGAATTCTCTGCCCGTTGAAGTGGAGGAGGCTGCCTCGCTAAATATATTTAAGACGCGGTTAGATAGGTTTCTGATAGACAAGGGAATTAAGGGTTATGGGGAGAAAGCGGGAAAGTGGAACTGATCCACTTCAGATCAGCCATGATCTTATTGAATGGCGGGGCAGGCTCGAAGGGCTAGATGGCCTACTCCTGCTCCTATTTCTTATGTTCTTAAGAAAAGCTTCTTCCCTGCTGCCGTCAGACTTTTGAATGGATCTACCTCACAATAAGTTGATCTTTCTCTACACCCTAGCTATGACTGTAACACTACATTCTGAAACTATGAAGCTGGGCTAGCGCTTAATATAAAAAAGGATAGCAAGAGTTTTTATAAATATATAAAAAGGAAGAGGCTGGCTAGGGTGAATGTTGGTCCTTTAGAGGATGAGAAAGGGGAGCTAGTGGTAGGGGATGGGGATATGGCTAAGGTCTTGAATAACTTTTTTGTTTCTGTCTTCACGGAGGAGGACGTGAATAATTTGCCGGGTGTTAGCGATGGAAAGGTGGTAGGACTGGAGGGTCTTAATGACATTACTGTTACTAGAGAGGCGGTGCTCGACAGACTAGAGGGGCTGATTGTGGACAAGTCCCCAGGACCGGATGGAATGCATCCGAGGGTTCTGAAAGAAATGGCAGAGGTGATAGTGGATGCCTTGGTGGTTATTTTCCAGACGTCGCTGGATTCCGGGGAAGTGCCGGATGATTGGAAAACGGCTAATGTTACGCCGTTGTTTAAGAAGGGTGCCAGGCAAAAGGCGGGGAATTATAGGCCGGTCAGTTTAACGTCTGTGGTAGGTAAAATGTTAGAATCTGTCATTAAGGAGGAAATTGCGAGGCATCTTGAAGGGAATTGCTTGATAGGGCAGACGCAGCACGGTTTCATTAAAGGGAAGTCGTGTCTGACAAATTTACTGGAGTTCTATGAGGATGTGTCTAGGGCGGTGGATAGAGGAGAGCCGGTGGATGTGGTCTTTCTAGATTTTCAGAAGGCGTTTGACAAGGTACCTCACAAGAGGTTATTGTAGAAGGTCAAGGGACATGGAGTTGGGGGTAGGGTGTTAGTGTGGATAGAGGATTGGTTGTCAAATAGGAGGCAGAGAGTGGGGGTCAACGGGTGCTATTCGGATTGGCGGATGGTGACTAGTGGAGTGCCCCAGGGGTCGGTGCTGGGGCCTCAGCTTTTTACCATTTATATAGATGATCTGGAGGAGGGAACCGAGTGTAGGGTGTCGAAATTTGCTGATGACACCAAGATTGGGGGAACGGCAAATTGTGTGGAGGGTATGGAGAGTCTGCAGAAGGATCTAGATAGGCTGGGCGAATGGGCCAGGAAATGGCAAATGGAATTTAATGTTGGCAAGTGTGAGGTGGTCCACTTTGGTAGGAAGAATGGTAGGAAGGACTTACTTACGGGGCGAAAAACTGCAGCAGGCGACGGTGCAGAGGGACCTCGGGGTCCTTGTGCATGAGTCGCAAAAACCCAGCTTGCAGGTGCAGCAGGTGGTCAGGAAGGCGAATGGGATGCTGGCCTTCATAGCGAGGGGGATTGAATATAAAAGTAGGGAGGTCTTGCTGCAGCTGTATAGGGCATTGGTGAGGCCACAGCTGGAGTACTGTGTGCAGTTTTGGGCGCCGCACCTGCGCAAGGATATTTTGGCCTTGGAGGGAGTGCAGAGGAGGTTTACTAGGCTGATACCGGAGTTGAGGGGGTTGAGCTATGAGGAGAGGCTGAATAAACTGGGCTTGTACTCGTTAGAGTTTAGAAGAATGAGGGGAGATCTCATTGAGATGTATAAGATGATGAATGGGATGGATAGGATAGAGGTGGAGAAACTCTTCCCGCTCAAAAAAGACAGTAGGACTAGGGGGCACAGCCTCAAGATAAAAGGGGGGGCGGTTTAGAACGGAGTTGAGGAGGAACTTCTTCACTCAAAGGGTGGTGAATCTCTGGAATTCTCTGCCCGTTGAATTGGTGGAGGCTGCCTCGCTAAATATTTTTAAGACGCGGGTTGATGGGTTTTTGATAAGAGAGGGGATTAAGGGTTATGGGGAGAGGGCGGGAAAGTGGAACTGAGCAGCGACAGATCAGCCATGATCTTATTGAATGGCGGGGCAGGCTCGAAGGGCTAGATGGCCTACTCCTGCTCCTATTTCTTATGTTGTTATGCAGTCTCTCCTTTCCTTCTCTATGAATGGTATGCTTTGTATAGCGCGCAAACATACTTTTCACTGTATCCCAATACATGTGACAATAATAAATCAAATCAAATAAATCTCAACTGCCCTCTGAACAAGGGCAAGGTAAAGTTTATTTATTAGTCACAAGTAAGGCTTACATTAACAGTGTAATGAGGTTACTGAGAAAATCCTCTAGTCACCACACTCCGGTGCTTGTTCGGGTTAATGTGTCTAACCAACTGGGAATGGGCATTAAATGCTGGCCCAGCCAACGATGCCCATGTCCCATGAATGAACAAAAAAAACTTTGTGACTGACGAAACAAAACCCCCCACCCCTCTGAGCAAGCCAGGCACCCCACGATGTGTGCCCTCCCTCTGCCACCCCATAGTGTGTGCCCTCCCTCTGCCACCCCAGGGTGTGTCCCCTCCCTCTGCCACCCCAGGGTGGTGTGCTCTCCCTCTGCCATTGGGCACGAGTGGCGATTGCTATGATCGCTCCATCGCGCGGTGACAACGGCATTATATCAGGTTGTAACTCTGCTGTTTCCTGGCGTGTAACAAGAACAGAATAACAGACAACACAAACCTCTAACCATCAACCACCTCTTTTCTTTCTGTTGCTGGATTTGGATTCCGGCGAGTCTCTGGGGTGGGGGGTTGGTGGGGTTGGGAGGGCGGTGGAAAGACTCTGACTGCCTTCGCTGACTGCAAATGCTGAACTCTTGACAGCTCCATGACAGGTAGAATTTCTCGGAGGGAATCCTATGTAGCATTTTGATAACCCAGAGCGAGGACATGTTCATTTTTCTTGCACTCAAGCCTACAGTAAATCAGGACAGAAAGGACATGCTTTAGATATGTTTCAGCATCCTCTGGGGTGTGAAGGATCATTTGAGATGGTGAGGTTGTGCAGTCCAAACTCCAGCGCGGTCAGTTATTATTTTTTTCTCTCTCTCTCTCTCTGTACGAGCTGAAATTTTAAAATCCTGACAGGCTCGGTGACAGGTGAGATCTCCGCCAAGCCAACTCCAGTTTGTAAGAAGCTGCTTGGGCCTCTTTTCCTCCCTGTCTCTCTCTCTATTTCTGTTTGCTGGAGCTGAGAGAGAGAGAGCTAAGACTTTACCTGTTTAAAAACCTGTTTAAAATAAGTTTAAAGCACTTTACTCTTTGTAGAACTGTTTAAAGCATTTATTTATTGTACTTACTGCTTTAAGAATTCTGAGGGTGTGGTGAAAAGGCATTTGTGGACCAGCCTGCTTTATTTCCTTTTTGTTTTGTCTTCTGAGCGAAAAGGAGGACCGCCCCATAATCATCCCTCCACGGACCCTCACACTGGGGCCTCGGTCAGAGATACGCTCCCCCCACCCCTCCCCAGTCATCCCTGAACCCTGCCTTCATCGGCGAGGACCCCGAGGCTACCGTACCATGCAGACTGACACCGAGAGGGCTGCCGTGTTCACCCCTCACCCGTGGGGGGGGAGTGGGGGTTGGGGGGGGGTGGCTAAAACCCCCCGGAAAGATGGATATAGCGGGGGAACTTTTTCTCCGAGGCTGCCTGGAGCAGAGGGAGAGTGTTTGTCACCGTTCACCTCCTTAACCGGTCACCCTCGCTTCCGAGACTTGATTCTTTTCATTTCCTTTGCCTCTCGTTTCTCGATTGATGTGACGGAGATAAATTTCCCCACCCCCCCCCCCCCACCCCACCCCACCCCCCCTCGTCGTTCTGGGGTGCCAACAGCAAAACTTTTAAAAATTAAAACAAAAGCGCTCAAGAAAGGCGCTGAAATATTCGCCGCACAGAGAATCCGGCGCTGGACTCACTCCGTGGCCTTCTGTCGGATAACAGAGTTTAGCAGAAGATGTTGCCTTGCGCCGCACCGCTCCCCCCTCTCCCCACCCCCCACCCCACACAACCGCCCCACCTTTCGATCAAAGAACAACACAGCACAGGAAACAGGCCCTTCGGCCCGACAAGCCCGCGCCGCCCATTTTAACACTCCGTGAGCGCCTCATTCCAATCCTTCCTCTACCTACGACTTTTGCCTACGCCCCCTGGACTCCACCATACAGGGGTGCAAATTTAGAGAATTATATGTGCGCCAGATTGAGGAAGGTCTAATTTAGGGACAATTTATTGACACCAAACGTACTAAAAGTACGTCTTTTTGGGGTGTGGGAGGAAACCGGAGCCCCCGGAGAAAACCCACGCAAGCACGGGGAGAATGTGCGCACTCCCACAGACACCGAGCCCAAGCTTTCTCGCAGAATCCGACTGAAGCTGGTCGCTTTCAGTGGGTTCGGTTTTTGAAACTGTTCCTTTGGGCTAACGGGTGCAACCCGCTGTGGAAACGCTGGAGATCTCGATATGATTTGATTTATTATTGTCACATGTATTAACACACAGTGAAAAGTATTGTTTCTTGCCCGCTGTACAGACAAAGCATACCATTCATAGAGAAGGAAAGCAGAGGGTGCAGAATGTAGTGTTACAGTCATAGCTAGGGTGTAGAGAAAGGTCAACTTAATGCGAGGTAGGTCCATTCAAAAGTCTGACGGCAGCAGGGAAGAAGCTGTTCTTTGATTTGATTTATTATTGTCACGTGTGTTGGAATACCGTGAAAAGTATTGTTTCTTGCGCGCTATACTGACAAAGCACACCGTTCATAGAGAAGGAAACAAGAGAGTGCAGAATGTAGTGTTACAGTCATAGCTAGGGTGTAGAGAAAGATCAAGTTAATGCGAGGTAGGTCCATTCAAAAGTCTGACGGCAGCAGGGAAGAAGCTGTTCTTGAGTCGGTCGGAACGTGACCTCAGACTTTTGCATCTTTTTCCCGACGGAATATAGTGGAAGAGAGAATGTCCAGAGTGCGTGGGGTCCTTAATTGTACTGGCTGCTTTTTCGAGGTAGCGGGAAGTGTAGACAGTGTCAATAGATGGGAGGCTGGTTTGTGCGACAGATTGGGCTTCATTCACAACCCTTTGTAGTTTCTTGCGGTCTTCGACAGATTTAGCAACACGAGAAGCGTTGTTCCACCATATCAGATCAGACACATTAGGGACTGTGACAGAATCTCAGAATTGTTACGGTGCAGAAGGAGACCCATTCAGCCCATCCTGTCTGTGCTGGCTCTCCAAATGAGCTCTCATTTAACCCGCCAATTCAGCTCTGGGCTGTGAGCATACGGGGAAGGGTTATGTCTGCCTGGGTTTTACCTGTATCTACCATTCTCTTGCTCCTCGAGCTATGTCAATCAGGCAGTCGCATCGTGTCCCCCCCGATGGCAGGATTTCAACAGCAAAGTGGGGTTTACAGTTTCCGTTAACCTTTGGACTTTAGCAGTTACGAGACCTTTGCAATGTTGCAAATCCAACTCCAGCTGAATGATAGCGTACCACAAAAATGAGATGCCACGACACACAGACACCACGTTGTGTATCAATCTTACCCCAAGTCCTAACTTCAACTAAGTTTAAAGCAGTTGAATTTTACCTGCTGCAAATTAACCGTACAGCTTTGTGACAAGAGATAGTCCTAAAATCCCCCACAAGGAACAACTTAGGAATAGCAAGAGACCATTTAAAAACCTGTCACAGAATCATAAACCTACAGTGCAGAAGGAGGCTGTTTGGTGCTGCGGGGCAGCAGTGCTAACCACTGTGCCATTGGAACCCCCCTCCATGGCATTGGCAACCCCATTTGGGTTTTGGATGGTCAGCATAAGCCAAGGTGACTGAATGGCCTCCTCCCTGGAGCTACAGCTTTCAACAATTCTCTGGAGATGTGGGTTATGGAAAGTGAAACAGTTCAGAGCCACAGAAGCCGTGTCTAACCTCTCTCACTCATCCCTGTGCTGTCTAAGGATAGTATCAAGGTGGTAGCAAGGGATGATATCGGAGCCAAAGAGCAGAACGTGGAATCGTTGTGGGTGGAGATTAGGAACAGCAAAGGGAGGAAGACGCTGGTGGGTGTCGTCTATAGGCCCCCGAATAATGATCTGGAGGTGGGGCGGGCTGTTAACACGTGCAGGAATGGGACGGCAGTAGTTATGGGAGATTTCAATCTGCATATTGATTGGTCGACCCATGTTGGACGAGGTGGGCTCGAGGAGGAGTTCTTGGAATGCTGCCGGGATAATTTCCTTGAACAATGTGTGTTGGAGCCGACAAGGGAGCGAGCTGTCTTGGATCTGGTGCTATGTAATGAGGCGGGTAGAATTAGGGACCTTGAGGTGAAGGATCCTCTTGGAGAGAGTGATCATTGTATGGTGGAGTTTCTGGTGCAGATGGAGGAGGAGAAAGTGGGTTCCCGGACACGCGTCCTTTGTTTGAATAGAGGGGAGTATGGTAGGATGAGAGAAGAATTGGCGAATGTGGACTGGGGGAGTGCGTTGGAAGGTAGGTCTGCTGAGGAGCAGTGGAGGATCTTTAAGGAGATCTTTCTTGGTGCTCAGCGGAAATTTATTCCGATGGTTAAAAAGGACAGTAGGAAGAGAGGTAATAAGCCGTGGATAACGAAGGAGGTGAAGGAAAGTGTTAAATTAAAAGCGGAGGAATTTAGAGTAGCTAAGGGCAGTGGGCGAGAAGAGGATTGGGAGAGGTTTAAATGTCAACAAAGATTGACAAAGAAGTTGATAAAGGAGGGTAGGAGAAGCTATGAGGCTGGGCTAGCACTTAATATAAAAAAGGATAGCAAGAGTTTTTATAAATATATAAAAAGGAAGAGGCTGGCTAGGGTGAATGTTGGTCCTTTAGAGGATGAGAAAGGGGAGCTAGTGGTAGGGGATGGGGATATGGCTAAGGTCTTGAATAACTTTTTTGTTTCTGTCTTCACGGAGGAGGACGTGAATAATTTGCCGGGTGTTAGCGATGGAAAGGTGGTAGGAATGGAGGGTCTTAATGACATTACTGTTACTAGAGAGGCGGTGCTCGACAGGCTGGAGGGGCTGATTGTGGACAAGTCCCCAGGACCGGATGGAATGCATCCGAGGGTTCTGAAAGAAATGGCGGAGGTTATAGTGGATGCCTTGGTGGTTATTTTCCAGACGTCGCTGGATTCCGGGGAAGTGCCGGAAGATTGGAAAACGGCTAATGTTACGCCGTTGTTTAAGAAGGGTGCCAGGCAAAAGGCGGGGAATTATAGGCCGGTTAGTTTAACGTCTGTGGTAGGTAAAATGTTAGAATCCGTCATTAAGGAGGAAATTGCGAGGCATCTTGAAGGGAATTGCTTGATAGGGCAGACGCAACACGGTTTCATTAAAGGGAAGTCGTGTCTGACAAATTTACTGGAGTTCTATGAGGATGTGTCTAGGGCAGTGGATAGAGGAGAGCCGGTGGGTGTGGTCTTTCTGGATTTTCAGAAGGCGTTTGACAAGGTACCTCACAAGAGGTTATTGCAGAAGGTCAGGGGACATGGAGTTGGGGGTAGGGTGTTAGCGTGGATAGAGGATTGGTTGTCAAATAGGAGGCAGAGAGTGGGGGTCAATGGGTGCTATTCGGATTGGCGATTGGTGACTAGTGGGGTGCCCCAGGGGTCGGTGCTGGGGCCTCAGCTATTTACCATTTATATAGATGATCTGGAGGAGGGAACCGAGTGCAGGGTGTTGAAATTTGCTGATGACACCAAGAAAGGCAAATTGTGCAGAGGGTGTGGAGAGTCTGCAGAAGGATCTAGATAGGCTGGGCGAATGGGCCAGGAAATGGCAAATGGAATTTAATGTTGGCAAGTGTGAGGTGGTCCACTTTGGTAGGAATAATGATAGGAAGGACTATTACTTACGTGGCGAAAAACTGCAGCAGGCGACGGTGCAGAGGGACCTCGGGGTCCTTGTGCATGAGTCGCAAAAACCCAGCTTGCAGGTGCAGCAGGTGGTCAGGAAGGCGAATGGGATGCTGGCCTTCATAGCGAGGGGGATTGAATATAAAAGTAGGGAGGTCTTGCTGCAGCTGTATAGGGCATTGGTGAGGCCGCAGCTGGAGTACTGTGTGCAGTTTTGGGCGCCGCACCTGCGCAAGGATATTTTGGCCCTGGAGGGAGTGCAGAGGAGGTTTACTAGGCTGATACCGGAGTTGAGGGGATTGAGCTATGAGGAGAGGCTGAATAAACTGGGCTTGTACTCGTTAGAGTTTAGAAGAATGAGGGGAGATCTCATTGAGACGTATAAGATGATGAATGGGATGGATAGGATAGAGGTGGAGAGACTCTTCCCGCTCAAAAAAGACAGTAGGACTAGGGGGCACAGCCTCAAGATAAAGGGGAGGCGGTTTAGAATGGAGTTGAGGAGGAACTTCTTCACTCAAAGGGTGGTGAATCTCTGGAATTCTCTGCCCGTTGAAGTGGTGGAGGCTGCCTCGCTAAATATTTTTAAGAAGCGGGTTGATGGGTTCTTGATAAGAGAGGGGATTAAGGGTTATGGGGAGAGGGCGGGAAAGTGGAACTGAGCCACAACAGATCAGCCATGATCTTATTGAATGGCGGGGCAGGCTCGAAGGGCTAGATGGCCTACTCCTGCTCCTATTTCTTATGTTCTTATGTCTAAGTGTGAGGAAAAGTGTGAGGTGATTCACTTTGGTAAGAGTAACAGGAGTACAGAATATAGGGCTAATGGAAGGACTCTTCATAGTGTCGACGAGCAGAGAGATCTCGGGGTACATGTGCATAGATCCCTGAAAGTTGGCACCCAGGTTGATAAGGTTGTTAAGAAGGCGTACGGTATGTTAGCTTTTATTGGTAGAGGGATTGAATTTTGGAGCCATGAGATCATGTTACAACTGTACAAAACTCTGGTGCGGCCGCACTTGGAGTATTGCGTACAGTTCTGGTCGCCGCATTATAAGAAAGATGTGGAGGCATTGGAAAGGGTGCAGAAGAGGTTTACCAGGATGTTGCCTGGTATGGTGGGAAGGCCTTATGAGGAAAGGCTAAGGGACTTGAGGTTATTTTCATTAGAGAGAAGAAGGTTACAAGGTGACCTAATTGAGGCATACAAGATGATCAGAGGGTTAGATAGGGTGGACAGTGAGAGCCTTTTTCCTCGGATGGTGATGGCTAACACGAGGGGACATAGCTTTAAATTGAGGGGTGGTAATTATAGGATGGATGTCAGAGGAACTTCTTCACTAAATATATTTAAGTCACGGGTAGATAGGTTTCTGATAGACAAGGGAATTAAGGGTTATGGGGAGAAAGTGGGAAAGTGGAACTGATCCACTTCAGATCAGCCACGATCTTATTGAATGGCGGGGCAGGCTCGAAGGGCTAGATGGCCTACTCCTGCTCCTATTTCTTATGTTCTTAGAGGTAGGTTCTTTACTCAGAGGGTAGTAAGGGCGTGGAATGCCCTGCCTGCAGCAGTTGTGGACTCGCCAACTTTAAAGGCATTCAAATGGTCAGTGGATAGGCATATGGATAACATTGGAATAGTTTAGGTTAGAGGGTCATTAGATTGGTTCCACTGGTCGGCGCAACATCGAGGGCCGAAGGGCCTGTACTGCGCTGTAATGTTCTATTCTTTTCCATTTACTGTAACCAATGCTTGAGAAGCGATTCTGTTTTTTATATAATCGTCCCCCTCTCATAATGTATATTTTACAACGAAGTTGACGCAAACAGCATGTCAAGAATAGATGTGGTTTTTCGGGTTAAACACATCGGGACTCATTGGAGTTCAGAAGAATGAGAGGTGATCTCATCGAAACTTACAGGATTCTTCAGGGGTTTGACAGGGTAAATGCAGAAAGGATGGTTTCCCTCACGGGAGAGTCTAGGACCAGAGGGCAAAGTCCCAGACTAAAGAGGCAGCAAATTAATACTGAGACGAGGAGGAATTTCTTCTCTCAGAGGGCTGAGAGACTTTGGAACTCCTTGTTGCAGAGAGCTGTGGGGGAGCGCAGAGTCTGTGTGTATATTTAAGGCTGAGATAGAGAGTTTGTAATGAGGAAGGGAATCGGGGGTTACAGGGAAAGGGCAGGAAAACGGATGTGAGGAATGTCGTCGGATCAGCCATGATCCTGTTGAATGGTGGAGCATGCTCGAGGGGCCAAATGGCCTTCCCCTGTTCCTGTTTCGGATGGTCTTACGGACACAGAGAAGGCGGAGTGTTGGATAAAAGGGAGTTGGCGTTGGTCAGGTTACAGGGCCGCGGAGGTTTGGGTGAACTGAGGGTGTAAGACCAGGCAGGAGAGCACTGCAGTCGCCTGAACTGAAATTGGCCACCTTAAATTGGCATTCTCTGACACGAGACTCTCTGTTTAGAACTTGACAAGAGCTGTAACCCCGCTCAGCAGAGAGGAGAGGTGATGGCCCAGTGGGATGCAGAAACTCCGCTAACCTTCTGGGGACCCGGATTTGAATCCCTCCACGGCAGATAGTGGAATTTGAACTCAATAAAAACTATCTGGAATTAACAATCTATTGGTGACTGTCGGAAATAGTCATCTGGTTCACTAATGTCCTTCAGGGAAGGAAATCTGCCGTCCTTACCCTGGTCTGGCCTACATGTGACTCCAGAGCCACAGCAATGTGGTTGACTCTCAACTGCCCTCCAAGGGCAACTAGGGATGGGCAATAAATGCTTGGCCCAGCCAGCGACACCCATGTCCCACGAATGAATAAAAAAAAGGACATTCGACCATCGAACTGGTGCTGGCTCTTTGAAGGATTGTTAACCCAATTCCACCTGTTCTTGCTCCTGCAAATCGTCCCCTTTGAGTATGTATCCAATTCCCATTTCCACCCAGAGAACGGTCAGGCTGTGGAATTCTCGAGCACAGAAAGCAGCTGAGGCCATGACATTGTTGGCGGAATTTTACTGCCTTGGGAATCGGAGGGGGTAAGGAGAGGGCAATGGGAAGCCCTGTTGACCTTGGTGGGATCTCACACTTTCGGGATGAGCGAGGCTGTAAAATCCTGCCCCACGTATTTCCAAGAAGCAGTTAGATATAGCAGTTAGGGTGAAGGGGGTCAAAGAATATGGATGGGAGGTGACGTCAGGCGTTTGAGTTGGATGATCAACCATGATCATAATGAATGGCGAAGCAGGCTCAAAGGGCCAAATGGCCTCCTCCTGTTCCTATTTTCTATATTTCTATGGAATTTACAATTGAATCTGCTTCCACCGCCCTTTAAGGCAGCATGTTCCAGATCACAACAACTCGCTACGTAAGAGCAATTCTCTATATCTCCCTCACAGGTTCAGATTCCTCAGAAATTGTTTAAGAAGAAAATGCAACCTTGGTTCTTTTATCAAACCTCCCCTTGCTTACCAAACCTCCTGCCAATTGAGAGAGTTTTTTTTTAAAAAATCATTTTTACGGTTTGTGGGCCTCACTGGCAACATATTCTTTCTGGTTGTATCACAGCTTGGGATGGGCTCCTGCTCTGCCCAAGACCGCGAGGAACTGCAAAAGATCATGAATGTAGCCCAGTCCATCACACAAACCAGCCTCCCATCCATTGACTCTGTCTACACTGCCTCGGCAAAGCAGCCAGCATAATTAAGGACCCCCCACGCACCGCGGACATTCGCTCTTCCACCTCTTTTTTCGGGAAAAAGAAAGTAATAAATCCAATCAAATATCACGCATCCCCAACTGTCCTCGAGAAGGGCATTAATACGCAGGAACTCATTCCCTGCAAACAAAAGGAATCTGATCAAGCCGTGTGCCTTCGCTGGGAGATTTGCTTTGCTTGTCACATGTATTAGTATACAGTGAAAAGTATTGTTTCTTGTGCGCTATACAGACAGAGCATACTGTTCATAGAGAAGGAAACAAGAAAATGCAGAATGTGGTGTTACAGTCATAGCTAGGGTGTAGAGAAAGATCAACTTATGTGAGGTAGGTCCATTCAAAAGACTGACAGCAGCAGGAAAGAAGCTGTTCTTGAGTCAGTTGATACGTGGGAGATGGGGAACCGATAGTTTCCTGTTGCTTTCCCCATAACAACACCCCAACCAATCAGCACCCTTTTCTCCTTTAGAATAAATTGTATTGATGGTTTGATATTTGGCATTCTTGTGTTTGTTGTTGAAGTTTTTCATCTTGCAGTCATCAGGACATAAGAAAGAACATAAGAAATACTCCTGCTCCTATTTCTTATGTTCTTTCTTATGTCCTGATGAGTGCAAGATGAAAAACTTCAACAACATGTCTCTTTACAGCAATATTTTGCAGCAGAGAACCTTAAAATTCTTACAGAGCAGAAGGAGGCCATTTGGCCCATTGAGTCTGCGCCAACTCTCTGCCAGAGCATCCCACCGAAATCCTTCCCTCCTCCCTTTCTCTGTAACCCTGCACATCCACCATGACCAATCCACCTAACCTACACACCTCTGGAGTGTGAGAGGAAACCAGACCACTCAGAGAAAACACACGCAGACACGGGGAGAACATGCAGACTTCACACAGACAGTCACAGTGGCACAGTGGTTAGCACTGCTGCCTCACAGCGCCAGGGACCTGGGTTCGATTCCCGGCTTGGGTCACTGTCTGTGTGGAGGCTGCACATTCTCCCCGTGTATGCGTGGGTTTCGTCCAGGTTCTCCGGTTTCCTCCCACAGTCCAAAAGACGTGCTGGTTAGGGACATTGGCCGTGCTAAATTCTCCCTCGGTGTACCTGAACAGGCGCTGGAGTGTTGCAACTAGGGGATTTTCACAGTATCATTGGAATCCTATGCGGTAGGAGACCATTCGGCCCATTGAGTCTGCACTGACCACAATCCCCCTCAGGCTCTATCTCCATAATCCCATGAATTTACCCAACCCAGTCTCCCTAACACTGAGGGAGAATTTAGCATGAACAATCCACCTAACCCACACGCCTTTGGACTGTGGGAGGAAACCGGAGCACCCGGAGGAAACCCACGCAGACACAGGGAGAACGTGCAGACTCCAAACAAACAATGACAGTGAGGGGAGGCGATGGCCTAGTCGTGTTATCACTAGACTATTAAACCAGAAATCCAGCTAATGCTCTGGGGCCCCAGGTTTGAATCCTGGCACGGCACTTGGTGGAATTTAAATTCAATATAAAATATTTGGAATTAAGAATCTACTGATTACTGTGAAATCATTGTCGGAAAAATCCATCTGGTTCACTAATGTCCTTTCGTAAGAACATAAGAAATAGGAGCAGGAGTAGGCCATCTAGCCCTTCGAGCCTGCCCCACCATTCAATAAGATCGTGGCTGATCTGAAGTGGATCAGTTCCACTTTCCCGCTTTCTCCCCACAACCCTTAATTCCCCTGTCTATCAGAAACCTATCTACCCGTGTCTTAAATATATTTAGCGAGGTAGCCTCCACCACTTCAACAGGCAGAGAATTCCAGAGAATTCAGGAAGGAAATCTGCCATCCTTACCCGGTCTGGCCTACATGTGACACCAGAGCCACAGCAATGTGGTTGACTCTCAACTGCCCTCCAAGGGTAACTAGGGATGGGCAATAAATGCTGACCCAGCCAGCGACGCCCGTGTCCCACGAATGAATGAAAAAAAACCCAAGCTAGGAATTGAACCCGGGTCCCTGGTGCTGCGAGGCAGCGGTGTTAACCGTTGTACCACTGTGCCACCCATTGCTAATTGCAGCGTTAATGTAAGGATACTTGTGACTAATAAATAGTCTTTCAACTTTAGTTTTACCCAAGCAAGGCTGGAATCGAATCCACGTACCTGGCACTGCGAGGCAGCAGTTCCTAACCACTGTGCCATCATGCCGCCTATTTCTACGTAGCTCGGTGCCACTGAGAGGCTGGAATAGTTTCCCCTTTATCCTTCGATCAAAGTAAAATTCCCACTGAGCTGTGGCAGGGAAGAGTTAACACTGCGATGTAGTTTATCTGTAGGAGCTGGGTAATCTGCTGGGAGGTGGTGGAGAGTACGGCTCTGAGATCTGGGTTAAGCTTCATCACTGGAGCTCAGAAAGTTGAGCTTAGCTGGCTTCAAGCTGGGATGTTTCCAATTCCAGTGGGGGGGGGAAATGGAGATTTTGGGCTAAGCCAGGTTTCACGGTTGCTGCTGATCTGGAAGAGCAGATAGTGATTTCAGCTTTTAAAGTGCTCCTCTGAGCGCTGGAGACTCTGTCTGGATTTGGGAGTTGGTCGTTTGGGAATCAGTCACCCGTGGCTGGCCTGTGTGTCACCCCAGCGTCAGGGAACCGTGACACTGTTAGACTCCGGGATACGAAGAGCAACAAAGAACATTACAGCACAGGAACAGGCCCTTCAGCCCTCCGAGCCTGCACCGATCACATTTCCCTATCTAAACCAACCACTTAGATCCCTCTGTTCCCCGTTTGTTTCATATGTCAGTCATGTCTATCTTCCGTCGGGAAAAAGATACAAAAGTCTGAGGTCCCGTACCGACCGACTCAAGAACAGCTTCTTCCCTGCTGCCGTCAGACTTTTGAATGGACCTACCTCGCACTAAGCTGATCTTTCTCTACACCCTAGCGATGACCACATTCTGCACTCTCTCATTTCCTTCCCTATGAACGGTATGCTTTGTCTGTATAGCGCGCAAGAAACAGTACTTTTCACTGTATGTTAATACATGTGACAATAATAAATCAAATCAATTCAAGTAAGTCTTAAACGTTGCTAATGTATCTGCCTCAACCACCTCACTTGGCAGTGCATTCCAGCCCCCACCACCCTCAGTGTAAAAATCTTCCTCCACATATCTCCTCTATACCTTTCCCCCCCTTACCTTGAACTGCTGCCCTCTTGTAATTGTCATTTCTGCCCTGGGGAAAAACTTCCCACTGTTTACCCTATCCACACCCCTTATAATTTTATGATCCCCTATCAGGTCGCCCCTCAGCCTCCAGGGAGAATAATCCCACTTTATTCAACCCCTCCTCATAGCTAATACCCTCCATACCATCAACATCCTGGTAAACCTTTTCTGCACTCTCTCCAAAGCCTCCAAATCCCTCTGGTAGTGTGGTGACCAGAATTGGACACTGTATCCAAATGTGGCCCAACAGACATTTTATACAACTGTAACATAATTTGTCAACTTTTATACTCGATGCCCCATCCGATGAAGGCAAACATGCCGTATGCTTTCTTCACCACCTTTTCCTCCTGTGCTGCCACTTTTAAGGATTTGTGGACCTGCACGCTCAGATCTCCCTGTGTGTCTGTGCTCCTGATGGTTCTGCCATTTAT
This sequence comes from Carcharhinus amblyrhynchos, assembly GCF_965287045.1. Classification (NCBI taxonomy): domain Eukaryota; kingdom Metazoa; phylum Chordata; class Chondrichthyes; order Carcharhiniformes; family Carcharhinidae; genus Carcharhinus; species Carcharhinus amblyrhynchos. The sequence goes on along the minus strand of NW_027649856.1, from coordinate 179,440 downwards.
TTTATAGCTCCCACCAGAATTGGATCTACCAAAATGCATCATCCTACATTTGTCCGGATTAAATTCCATCTGCCATTTCTCCACCCAATTTTCCAGCCTATCGATGTCCTGCTGTATTCTCTGACAATCTTCATCACTATCTGCAACTCCAGCAATCTCAGTATCATCCGCAAACTTGCTAATCGGACCGGATATGTTTCTTTCCAAGTCATCTACATATATATTGCAAACAGCAGAGGTCCCAGCACTGATCCCTGCGAAACACCACTTGTTATACACCTCCACTCAGAAAAACACCCTCCCATCGCTATCCTCCGTCTTCTATGGCCAAGACAGTTCTGAATCTATCTAACTAGTTCACCCGATCCCATGAGATTTAATCTTTTGCACCAGCCTGCAATGAGGGACCTTGTCAAATGCCTTACTAAAGTTCATGTAGACAACATCCACAGCCCTTTCCTCTTCAATCATTTTTGTCACCTCCTCAAAAAATTCAACTAAATTAGTGAGACATGGCCTCCCTTGTACAAACCCATGCTGTCTGTCGCTAACAAGACCATTCAGTTCCAAATGTGTATAGATCCTATCTCTAAGCATCTTCTCCAACAGTTTCACTGTCACTGACATCAAGCTCACTAGCCTATAATTACCTGGCCCAGAACCATAACCAAATCTGGGGAATCGCAAACACAGCCACAGAGAGAGACTGAGAGAGAGAAAAGTTTATTAGTGTCACAAGTGGGCTTACATTAACACTGCAATGAAGTTACTGTGAAAATCCCCTAGTTGCCCCACTAGGAAACCGGAGCACCTGGAGGAAACCCACGCAGACACGGGGAGAATATGCAGACACGAGGAGAACATGCAGACTCCGCACAGACAGTGAGCCAAGCTGGGAATCAAACCCAGGTCCCTGGTGCTGTGAGACAGCAGCGCTAACCGCTGTGCCACATTGCTGAGAATGCTGTATTGTTGAGTACATTTTAAGCTGGGACAGACAGAGCTCGGGTCTCTCGGGAAATTGAAGGGATACAGGGAGAGGGCAGAAAAATACAAATGTATGAGTTGGGAGCAGGAGTAGGCCATTTGGCCCCTCACGCCTGCTCCTGCCATTCATAGAACATGGAACAGTACAGCACAGTACAGGCCCTTTGGCCCTCGATGTTGTGCTGAGCTTTGTCCAAAACCAAGATCACTCTATCCCACTCCCTATCATTCTGCTGTGCTCCATGTGCCTATCCAATAACCGCTTGGAAGTTCCTAAAGTGTCCGACTCCACTATCACAGCAGGCAGTGCATTCCACACCCCAACCACTCTCTGAGTGAAGAATCTACCTCGGACATCCCTCCTATATCTCCCACCATGAACCTTATAGTTATGCCCCCTAGTAACAGCTACATCCACCCCAGGAAATAGTCTCTGCATGTCCACTCTATCAATCCCGCTCATCATCTTATAAGCCTCTATTAAGTCGCCTCTCATCCTCCTCCGCTCTAAAGAGAAAAGCCCCAGCTCCCTCAGCCTTTCCTCTTAAGACCTACCCTCCAAACCAGGCAGCATCCTGGTAAATCTCCTCTGCACTCTCTCCAATGCTTCCACATCCTTCTTATAGTGAGGTGGCCAGAACTGAACACAATATTCCAAATGTGGTCTCACCAAGGTCTGGTATAGTTGCAGCATAACCCCACGGCTCTTAAACTCAAACCCCCTGTTAATAAACGCAAGGACCATGGCTGATCTGATTGTGATCCTCCACCCCTCATTCCTTTTTGATTTGATTTGATTTGATTTATTATTGTCACATGTATTAACATACAGTGAAAAGTACTGTTTCTTGCGTGCTATACAGACAAAGCATACTGTTCATAGAGAAGGAAAGGAGAGAGTGCAGAATGTAGTGTTACAGTCATAGCGAGGGTGTAGAGAAAGATCAACTTAATGCAATATAAGTCCATTAAAAGTCTGATGGCAGCAGGGAAGAAGCTGTTCTTGAGTCAGTTGGTACGTGACCTCAGACTTTTGTATCTTTTTCCCGACGGAAGAAGGTGGAAGAGAGAATGTCTGGGATACGTGGGGTCCTGAATTATGCTGGCTGCTTTTCCAAGGCAGCGGGAAGTGTGGACAGAGTCAATGGATGGGAGGCTGGTTTGCATGATGGATTGGGCTACATTCACATACTTTTGTAGTTCCTTGCGGTCTTGGGCAGAGCAGGAGCCCATACCAAGCTGTGATACAACCAGAAAGAATGCTTTCTATGGTGCATCTGTAAAAGTTGGTGAGAGTTGTAGCAGACATGCCAAATTTCCTTAGTCTTCTGAGAAAGTAGAGGCATTGATGGGTTTTCTTAACTATAGTGTCAGCATGAAGGGGGGACCAGGACAGGTTGTTGATAATCTAGACAGCCAAAAACTTGAAGCTCTCAACCTTCATCTCAATTGATGTAGACATGTTCACCTTTATGCTTCCTAAAGTCAATGACAATTTCCTTCATTTTGTTGACATTGATGGAAAGATTATCATCATCGTACCAGTTCACAAGATTCTATTTCTTTCCTGTTGACCCCCTGGTAGCCTTCCATCCATCCCATCTCCTTCCCTTGTTAATCACGAAATGCAGTTGGTGCCCAAGATTAGCCGTGATCTTATTGGATGACGGAGCAGATCCGAGGGGCTACCCTTGTCTCAATCTAGCAACCATTCTGACTTGAAGCCTTGAACGCAGAAGGGGAAAAGGAATTGTGGACGGCGTCGGCTCGGTAATCTACGATCTGTTCTACAGAAATACTATCTCCCTTAGTAAGGGCAGAAGATTGTTTTAGTGCAGGTAGGACATCGTGTTCGGGCACAGACTCATAAGAACATAAGAACATAAGAAATAGGAGCAGGAGTAGGCCATCTAGCCCTTCGAGCCTGCCCCGCCATTCAATAAGATCATGGCTGATCTGTCATGTCTCAGTTCCACATTCCCGCCCTCTCCCCATAACCCTTAATCCCCTCTCTTATCAAAAACCCATCAACCCGCGTCTTAAAAATATTTAGCGAGGCAGCCTCCACCACTTCGACGGGCAGAGAATTCCAGAGATTCACCACCTTTTGAGTGAAGAAGTTCCTCCTCAACTCCGTTCTAAACCGCCCCCCCCCTTTATCTTGAGGCTGTGCCCTCTAGTCCTACTGTCCTTTCTGAGCGGGAAGAGCCTCTCCACCTCTATCCTATCCATCCCATTCATCATCTTATATGTCTCAATGAGATCTCCCCTCATTCTTCTAAACTCTAACGAGTACAAGCCCAGTTTATTCAGCCTCTCCTCATAGCTCAACCCCCTCAACTCCGGTATCAGCCTAGTAAACCTCCTCTGCACTCCCTCCAAGGCCAAAATATCCTTGCGTAAGTGCGGCGACCAAAACTGCACACAGTACTCCAGCTGCGGCCTCACCAATGCCCTATACAGCTGCAGCAAGACCTCCCTACTTTTATATTCTATCCCCCTCGCTATGAAGGCCAGCATCCCATTCGCCTTCCTGACCACCTGCTGCACCTGCAGACTGGGTTTTTGCGACTCATGCACAAGGATGAGCCGAAGGGCCTCTCTCTGCACTGGAGGCTTCTATGACTCTATGAAATCGGGAAAAAGAGGAGGCGGGATATTCCGAGAGCCCTTGCAAAAGGGCCAGTACATGCACGATGGGTTGAATGGTCTCCTGGGCTTGCTGCACAATCCATGAGCCCGCCAGCCGTTAGGGCTGGGTACGGAGTGGAGGAAAAAGCCCCTTAATCTCGGGAGGAAAACTCGAACCCAGCCATTTGGGATTCGAGCCCACAGCCTTGGCCACAAGGTCTGTGTCGTTGCAGAGGGAGCCTGCGCAGTTCCCGTCTCACTCAGTCAAAGTTGTGATTTATGGTCCATTTTTTTTCTTGAGTTCTTCACGCAGCAGATTTTGACACAGTAAAGAAAAGCAGGGTGCGTGCTGTAATCAGCCTCCATCTGATAGTGTGATTACCTCATTCTCTGGCTGATCGCAGTATCCCACCGATCAGAGATTACCCAGTGGGCCAGCCCCAGTGATGTCAAATAGTATCTCTGAAGGAAGTCTACAGAGGCTGCACAGTGCAGATATTAATGTCTTTTCCAGCAATGTCAAGCCTCTGCAATCTGTTATTCCAGCACAGCAAAGCTGAAATGCAGCAGAGGTGTAAAGCTGTACAGCGCTGAAAATCTCTCGCCATTCCCTCCTACTCCTTTTGTGCTCTTCAGCAGGCTCTGTGAGTACGCTCCCCTTCACGTCCCCGACAGCTGAGGGGGTGTCCGGAACCAGGGCTCACAGTCCGAGGAGGCAGGGTAGGGCGGAGACAAAGGGGAAATGTCTTCACCCAGGGAGTGGTCAGCCTGTGGAATTCACCACCACAGAAAAAAGCCCATCCAAAACATTGAATGTCTTCATGAAGGAGTTAGATATAGCACTTGGGGTGGGGGGGGGGAGAAGAGGGATCAGAGGATAGGGGAGGGGAGGTGGGATCAGGATAATGAGTTGGATGATCAGCCATGATCGTAATGAACGGCAGGGCAGGCTTAAAGGGCAGGATGGCCTCTTCCCGTTTACTATTAGTCACAAGTGGACTTACATTAACACTGCAATGAAGTTACTGTGAAAATCTCCTAGTCGCCGCACTCCGGCGCCTGTTCGGGTACACTGAGGGAGAATTTAGCACGGCCAATCCACCGGACCCGCACTTTTTTTCGGACTGTGGGAGGAAACCGGAGCACCCGGAGGAAACCCGCGCAGACACGGGGAGAACGTGCAAACTCCACGCATTCGCGACCCAAGCTGGGAATCGAACCCAGGTCCCTGGCACTGTGAGACAGCGGTGCTAACCAAAAGTTGTTTGCAAACCTCCAGGAGAATGTTTTGAAAAAAAGGGCAAGTCCTGGGGAAGGAAATTCTGGTTGGGTAGAAAGGTAAAATTTTCCAAGCCAGAGGAAGACCTGACTCAGGAGGAGGGGGGGGGGGCCATTCAGCCCACTTGAAACCATGCTAGCCCAGTGGAAGAGTTGGTCCTGGCTCCCTAAATTCTTTCCCTGATATCCCTGTGATTTTCTTTTCTCCAGGCACCAGATCCTTTTGTAATCCACGTGGAGTGTGAGAGTCGGATTCACTAACAACCCGAGATGATTTGCAGTGTGGGGCATTCTGGACTGACCTGCTTTAGTGGAGATTTCTGCACTGCTGGGGTTTTCTCTCTCCTCCATTCACTTCCTTGCCGCCGCCCCACAACCTTTCCTTCCAACAAATATTATTTTTTTTTGTCTCGGAATCGTTCTGGGGCTTACCTCTTTCAGATGTTCTGCTGTTAGTCCCTCACCACAGGTATAATTCTCTTCACAACTGCGCACATCATCTCCACTCAGCCATTTCTACATTGCACTCGGTCTTTGACACAAACCCTCACAGTCCCATATTAATTAACTTTGAAAATACTCACATACTTTGTCCTCTTTTGACTTGTTTTCTTCAGACCTGGACTGTTGAAGACAGCAGATCACTGAATTGTACGTCGCACAGCGAGAGCCTGCAGTCCACTGTGCATTTAGCTGTCTGTCTAAACCACCCCACCCCGCAGCCCCCTCTTCACGTTTCACCATTCAGTCCCCACAGCCCTTGCAGACTTTTCCTTCTCAGCCATTTATCCAATTCCATTTTGAAAGTTCCCATCGGATTTGCTTCCACCGCCCTTTCGGGAAGCACCTTCCAGCGTTTAAATAAAACTCCCCCTCAGTTTCTGGTCAGTTATCATAAGTCTGTGTCTCCTCTGGTAACCGAGGCTCCTGCAGCTTCATCTTCTTCTATCTAAACCTCAACGCCTCTTTCAAATCTTCCCTCGACCTTCTGAGTGGCACAGTGGGTTAGCACTGCTGCCTCACAGCGCCAGGGACCCAGGTTCAATTCTCTGCTCGGGCCACTGTCCTCGAAAGCTTGTGAGTTTACTATCAAATAAATCGGTTGGACTTAAACCTGGTGTTGTCAGACTTCTAACTGGGGCCACTATCTGTGCAGAGTCTGTACGTTCTCCCCGTGTCTGCGTGGGTTTCAGTTTCCTCCCACAGTCTGAAAGATGTGCTGGTTCGGTGCATTGGCCGTGCTAAGTTCTCCCTCTATGTAACCCAACAGGCACCGGACTGTGGCAATTAGAGGATTTTCACAGTAACTTCGGTTCTTGATCAGTTCAAGTAAGGTTTATTTATTAGTCACAAGTAGGCTTACATTAACACTGCAATGAAGTTACTGTGAAAATCCCCTAGTTGCCACGCTCTGGCACCTGTTCGGGTACACTGAGGGAGAATTTAGCATGGTCAACGCATCTAACCAGCACGTCTTTCAGACTGTGGGCGGAAACCAAAGTACCCAGAGGAAACCCACGCAGACACAGGGAGAATGTGCAAACTCCACACAGACAGTGACCCGAGCTGGGAATCGAACCCAGGTCCCTGGCGCTGTGAGGCAGCAATGCTAACCCACTGTGCTACCAATAAGGGGAGCAAGGGTTATGGTGAGAAGGTGGAAGAGTGGGGATGAGAATCATATCAGCCATGATTGAATGGAGGATCAGACTCAATGGGCTGAATGGCCTTATTCTGCTCACACGTCTTATGGTCTATGGAATGGCCTAACTCTGCTCCTGCATCTTATGGCCCTTACGGTGTGAATGTAAGTTTACTGGTCACTAGTAAATAAAGAAACTTTACCTGCATTAGTGAACAAAGTGTGCTCAAACTCAGAAAATCCTGGCGGCTCTGTGGCTCAGGATTTCCTCGGCTGGGGAATGAATGAAATTCTAACCTGGCGGCTTTATCGCTGGCGATTTTATCGCTATGCTAAGCCGTTGGTGATGTTTGCGAGTGAGGGGAGCTGCATGTGTGTGTGTGTGTGTTATTGAACGTGACACAGAGATTGCATTGGCTCGGTTTTATTAGTCTGTGGGGCACAGATGTTGCCTGGAATGTGGAGTTTTATTTGGTGGCATTCCGAACCTGTTCACACCGAGGGTGGAGGGGGGGCTGGAGGGGGGGTGGCGGGGGTGGGGGGGAGCAGGATATAATGCAGAGGGGCAGGGGGATAATTAACCAGAGCAGTGTGTGATCTGCAGCGGAGGAGTCTGAGGCCAGTAACGCGATCTCCCCTCTTACAGGACACGAAGGGTGTCTGATCATTAAACCCACTGACATGTCTGTGCATTTTCCGAAGGAATTGAACAGGGATGCAGATCTCAGCAAGACCAGCTTTAGAATACTTTGGCACGGCGTTAATTAGTGCTGCCGCGACTGGGCCCCTGAACGAAACAAAGGAGAGAGTGCTGGGGAGGATGTACAGGGTATGTGGAGGGGGTTTGGCAGCGAAGGGGGGGGCAGTTAAAATCTCTGTGGTTTCTTTTCTTCTATCTGCAGGATTAAGCCATTCATACAACAGGGTGGGGGGGGGGAGTGGTGGAGGGGCAGGCGTGTTACATTTACCTTCATTGGAAGCCCTTGGTGTTATCAACATCGTCGCACAAAGAATGGACAGGAAGGGAAACAGGGAGAACGATTCTCCTTTTCTCTACGCAGCCCAGTTGCTGTGATCTAGAATGCGACAACTAATAAAACACTATTTGCATTTACACGGCGCCTTCCACACACTAAGGCATCCCAAGGTGGGCAACTGCCCAACAGAATTTGACGTTGAGACCCTTGGGGACTGCTGGGGAGCAAGGGTTCAATCAAAGAGGTGAGGTTTTCGAGCGGGGCGCGGGGAGACAGAGAAGACGGAGAGGTTTCAGGGAGGATTTCCAATCCTTCTTCATCTTGACAACTGAGGGCACAGTCCGTCAGCGCAATGAAGTGAGGGAGATCGGGGAGACGGCCGTCCACTTAGATTCCCCGCCAGTTAAAATTCTCTCCCAGATTTGTCCAGCTTCCTCTCTCTTGCGGAATTCTACGTCGACCCTGGCTGAATCTTGTTACAGTTTTCCAAGTGACTGTCATTGGGTTCCTCGGAATAGATTCCGCCATTTTCCCACCTCGACCAACAGGCCAAATGTCTCCCCGTTTTTTCCGTCTCTCTTTTCTTAAATTGACTCTGTCGACACTTCCCGCTGCCTTGGCAAAGCAGCCAGTATAATTAAGGACCCCACGCACCCCGGACATTCTCTCTTCCACCTTCTTCCATCGGGAAAAAGGTACAAAAGTCTGAGGTCGCGTACCAACCAACTCAAGAACAGCTTCTTCCCTGCTGCCATCAGACTTTTGAATGGACCTACCTCGCATTAAGTTGATCTTTCTCTACAGCCTAGCTGTGACTGTAACGCTACATCCTGCACTCTCTCCTTCTCTATAAACAGTATGTTTCATCTGTGTAGCGCACAAGAAACAATACTGTGTACCAATACATAAGACAATAATAAATCAAATCAAATCTAAAGGGATATTTTTGCCACCTTCCAACCTGTGGAGAACATCCTAAAATCCATGGATTCCAGAATGTCAAAACCAATGTTTCCACTATCCCTAGTGGACCTCGAGAGTAACGATCTCTTTTCCTCCCCGAGGATATCCTGGGAGTTTCTCAACTTTGATACCCATTAATTCTTCCAGTGCTACCAAGACTAATTTCTTTTACGTTCCTCTTTCTAAGCCCTTGGTTCTCCACGATTTCCAGAAAGCTTTGTGCATCTTCGACAGTTCTGTCTCTGATATTCCCCTCATTCATCGCTCTAATTCCTCTTGTCTCTGCTTCATTCTCTGTGGGGATTGAGTGCAGAGTTGTGTGTGTGTGTGTGTGTGTGTGTGTGTGTGTGTGTGTGGGGGTGGGGGGAGGGAGTCGGTGGGGGCTTGGTAGAAGACAACAGTCAGCTATGATCTTTTTGAATGCTAGAGCGGGTTCAGGACTGCTCCTGTTCGAATGTGAGTGTCCGGAATTCTCTACTCCAGAGCTCTATGGATCCTGCAGAGGGAGATTGATAGATTTCTGAACACTAGGGAAATCAAGCGATATAGAGAGGTGAGAGCAGAAATTGAAGGCCAGGGAGGGCACCAGCCATGATCTTGGGTGACGTGACTGTGTGGAGTTTGCACATTCTCCCCGTCTCTGCATGGGTTTCCTCCGGGTGCTCCGGTTTCCTCCACAGTCCAAAGGTGTGTGGGTTAGGTACATGCTCATGTTAAATTGTCCCTTCAGCTGGAATTTTACTGGCAGACTCGCCCCGGAATAGGGGCAGATGGCACTTGCATCCTCCACTGGCGTTGAGCAGGCGAGGCAATAAGATTCTGGCATGAGTGTCCAAAGGTATGCAGGTTAGGAGGAATTACCAGGGTAAATAGGTGGGGATATGAGGATACCCCACACATTTACCCTCGCTAATCCCCCTGCAACTAAGGAGCAATTTAGCATGGCCAATCAACCTAATCCGCACATCGTTGGAGTGTGGGAGGAAACTGGAGCACTCGGAGAAAACCCACACAGACACAGGGAGATCCCCACACCAGACAGTGATCCGAGGCTAGAATTGAACCCGGGTCCCCAGTGCAGTGAGGCAGCAGTGCTAACCACTGTGCCACTGTGCTGTCCCATTGAATTTAATTTCTGGGCTTCTAACCCATAAATGTTAGTACGATGCTGTCTTCCCCTAACCCACTGCGTAAAAAGAAACCTTTGTGCCTTCCTGATTCTTTTATCAATGATCTTAAACCTGAGTCTTCTGTTTAATCACCCTCCTGTGATATCACTTTCCCCCTCTGCATTATGTCAAAATCTATTTAGACGCATGGATTGCTGTTGATAAATTTGTGATTATCTTTTCCAGTCCGACCTTTTATCATAGACACTAAAATGGAAGAAGTGCGGTAATCAATGAACACCACAATAACTTCGTTACCAACATACAAATACCATTCTGCTTCTCTTGCCTGCTCTTCCATTCAATCTGATCACAGCAGATCTGTGGAGAGGTAGTGGTGCAGTGGTATTGTCCCTGAACTAGTAATGCAGAGACCCAGGGTAATGTTCTGGGGACCTGGGTTCGGATCCTACCACAGCAGATGGTGAAATTTAAATCCAATAAAAATCTGGATCTACTGATGACCGTGAAACTACTGCCGATTGTCAGAAAAACCCATCTGGTTCACTAATGTCCTTAAGGGAAGGAACATCTGCCATCCTTACCCTGTCTGGCCCAGATCTGATTGACTCATAAATGCCCTCACAGATATTGTTGAGGGGCAGAAGTTGATTGAGTCTGGGTGTATACCCGATGGAGTTTAGAAGGATGAGGGGGGGACTTGCAGAATACTGAGAGGCCCAGATAGAGTGGACATGGAGAGGATGTTTCCATTAGTGGAAGAAACTAGAACTCGAGGGCACAACCCCAGACTGAAGGGACGCTCCTTTAAAACTGAGATAAGGGGGAATTTCTACAGCCTGTGGGGGTGAATATGTGGAACTCTTTGCCACAGAAGGCTGTAGAGGTCAGGTCATTGAGTGTCTTTAAGACAGAGATCAAAGGAGAAGGCAGGAGAATGGGGATGAGAAAAAAATCAGCCATGATTGAATGGCAGAGCAGACTCGACGGGCCAAATGGCCTTACTCTGTTCTTATGTTTTATGAGTGAGATAGGGAGGGGCAGGGTCATGGAGGGGTTAAACGCAAGGATAGAAAGTTTATAATCAAGGTATTGCCAGACTGGGAACCACACAGGTCACTGACCTCCAGGGGAGGTGTTGGGTCAACAGCGGTTAGGTTAGCGGTTATCCACTTTGGTAGAAATAATAGTAGGAGGGATTATTATTTAACAGGTGAAAAGCTGCAGCATGCTACGGTGCAGAGGGACCTGGGGGTCCTTGTGCATGAGTCGCAAAAACCCAGTCTGCAGGTGCAGCAGGTGGTCAGGAAGGCGAATGGGATGCTGGCTTTTATAGCGAGGGGGATAGAATATAAAAGTAGGGAGGTCTTGCTGCAACTGTACAGGCACTGGTGAGGCCGCAGCTGGAGTACTGTGTGCAGTTTTGGTCGCCGCACTTGCGGAAGGATATATTGGCCTTGGAAGGAGTGCAGAGAAGGTTCACCAGGCTGATACCGGAGATGAGGGGGTTAGCTTATGAGGAGAGATTGAATAGACTGGGTCTGTACACATTGGAGTTTAGAAGGCTGAGGGGGGATCTTATAGAGATGTATAAGATAATGAAGGAGCTGGATAGGGTAGAGGTAGAGAGATTCTTCCTGCTTAGAAAGGATAGCAGAACTAGAGGACACAGCCTCAAAATAAGGGGGGGGAGCAGTTTAGATCAGAGTTGAGGAGGAACTTCTTCACTCAAAGGGTGGTGAGTCTCTGGAATTCTCTGCCCGTTGAAGTGGTGGAGGCTACCTCACTAAATATATTTAAGACGCGGGTAGATAGGTTTCTGATAGACAGGGGAATTAAGGGGAGAAAGCGGGAAAGTGGAACTGAGACACGACAGATCAGCCATGATCTTATTGAATGGCGGGGCAGGCTCGAAGGGCTAGATGGCCTACTCCTGCTCCTATTTCTTATGTTCTTATGACAGAAGCAGTAAATTGTTAGACAGGTAGAAGGGTAGGAGTGTGGTCAGGAGAAACTCTCAGGATGAGTGAGCTACCTGAGAGGCGAGAGGGCAGTGAGGGGGTAACTGAGGCACAGTAATTGGAGGGAATGGAAAACAAAGACAAGACATAAAATTTGGCATTAAATTTGATGATTCTTTTCCCAGCTGAATCTGAGCGGCAATGAATCTTCGACTTTCTGGAGCTTTGTCGGAATTATTTTTCCTTCAACCCAACAATTAAACATTGGAATGACAATTCGGAAGCGTGCAGGTGTGCGCGGGGTCCTTATTAGTGCTGACTCTGCTCTGCCCGGTGCAGTGACAAATTGAGTCTGAGAGTAAATAATAGATCAGCCATTTTTTTGTAATGTTTTAGGAAGTTGAGATGTATTTTTCTTCCCTTCAGCGAGCCACATTCTTGGAGATTTGAATTCAGGTCAGTGATTTGCAATATAAGGCACTCTGCTCACCCCCGCAGTCTTATATAATGGAGGAGCAGCTGAAGGACAACAACAACTTACAAAGTATTTACAGAAATGGCCGGCACCCCCCGCCCCTCTCCATTTCCCTGTTTGTGTCCCACGCAAACCTCCTGCGTCCTGACTTCATCTCACTCCACCAAGATATCCTTCTATTTCTTTCTCCCTCACAAACATGTCCACTTTCCCTTTAAATCCATCTACCTTCTGTCTCTGACCCACTCCCTGTGGTGAACTCGAACCAGAGGGAACAACCTCAGGCTAAGGGACACTCCCTTAACACAGAGATGAGGAGGAATTTCTTCCAGAGAGTGATGAATCTGTGGAACTCTTTGCCACAAAAGGCTGTGGAGGCCAGATCATTGAGTGTCTTTACACAGAACACACAGAACATTACAGCACAGTACAGGCCCTTTGGCCCTCAATGTTGTGCCAAGTTATGTCTAATCCAAAGATCAAGCTATCCCACTCCCTGTCATTCTGGTGTGCTCCACGTGCCTATCCAATAACCGCTTGAAAGTTCCTAAAGTGTCCGACTCCACTATCACAGCAGGCAGTGCATTCCACACCCCAACCACTCTCTGAGTGAAGAATCTACCTTGGACATCCCTCAAGACAGAGATAGATAGGTTCTTGATTAATGAAGGGGATGGATAGGGTAGAGGTAGAGAGATTTTTCCCGCTTAGAAAGGATAGTAGGACTAGGGGGCACAGCCTCAAAATAAGGGGGGGGGCAGTTTAGATCGGGGTTGAGAAGGAACTTCTTCACTCAAAGGGTGGTGAATCTCTGGAATTCTCTGCCCATTGAAGTGGTGGAGGCTGCCTCGCTGAATATATTTAAGACGTGGGTAGATAGGTTTTTGGTAGGCAAGGGGATTAAGGGTTATGGGGAGAAAGTGGGCAAGTGGAACTGATCCACTTCAGATCAGCTATGATCTTATTGAATGGTGGGGCAGGCTCGAAGGGCTAGATGGCCCACTCCTGCTCCTATTTCATATGTTATGTTCTTAATAAGAGGGTCAAGGGTTATGGGGAAAAGGCAGAAAAATGGGGATGAGAAAAATATCAGCCACAATGTTATGCGGAGCAGACTCGATGGGCCGAGTGGCCTAATTCCACTCCTATGGTCTTACGGTGACTTGTTCACCCCTCTTTGGGTCAAGAATATCTCTTGAATTGCCTTCTGAATTTATTAGTGACTATCTTATATCAGTGGGGTGGGACAGTGGCACAGTGGTCAGCACTGCTGCCTCACAACGCCAGGAACCTGGGTTCGATTCCCAGCTTGGGTCACTGTCTGTGTGGATGTTTGCACATTCTCCCCGTGTCTGCGTGGGTTTCGTCCAGGTGCTCCGGTTTCCTCCCACAGGCCAAATATGTGCAGGTTAGGCAGATTGGTCATGCTAAATTGCTCCTTGGTGTCCCAAGATGTATAGTTCAGGGAATTGGCATGGAAAATACAGGGTTGGGATCTGTGTGTGATGCTTTTTTGGAGATTCAGTGCAGACTCGATGGGCCGAATGGCACTATCCGAATTCTGTAATTCTAATCTACGATTCTATGACGGCCCCTGGTTCTGGCCTCAACTCCATCTTCTCTATAAAAGCAAATTCCTGCGAATGTTGGAATCTGAAACCAAAAGAGAAAATGCTGGAAAATCTCAGCAGGTCTGGCAGCATCTGTAAGGAGAGAAAAGAGCTGACGTTTCGAGTCCAGGTGACCCTGTGTCAAAGCTCTCTTTTGGTTCCATCTTCTCTACATCTATCGTACCTCAACATAACCTTAAAGATCCCTTTCAAGTTGCCCCTTTTCTTCAGGAAGGAGAGCCAGTCTGCTCTTTCCCTGTGGGGGTAACCACTCAATCCTGGGATCATTCTTGAAAATTGTCCTTGCAATCTATCTGGTTCCAGTCGATCCTCTTTTTGAATCTGAGGGTCAGCACGGTGTCCAGTACACTGGAATTCCCTACCCCAGAGAGCAGGAGAGGGTGCTGGGCTGGGTCATTCACTATATTCAAGGCTGTTGGACAGATGTTTGATCTACAAGCGGGGGGGGGGTCAAAGGTCATGGGGGCAGGGGGCATTCTGCCCACCATGTTCTCCAACAGAGCACCGTACCCAAGCCCCTGTAACCTCACACATTTACCCTGCTAATCCCCCAACCTACACATCTTGGGTCACCAAGGGGCAATTTAGCACCTAACCTACACATCTTTGGACTGTGGGAGGAAACCCGAGCACCCGGAGGAGACCCAGGCAGACACGGGGAGAATGTGCAAACTGCACACAGACAGTCATCCAAGCCAGGAATTGAACCTGGGTCCCTGGCGCTGTGAGGCAGCAATGCCAACCACTGTGCCACCCCAACTTACGTCTGCTCTTATTTCTTATGTTCTTAAATGGTTGCCAGGGAGATGGTGCATGGTGAGGGGGCAACATATGGGCAGGAAATGAGGACATTGTCACTGGGTTTGGCCATATTTCATTGGGGGGGGATTTGTGATCATCAGTACCGGACATTGGAAGAACAGTCAGATCAACTGGAGATGGTGTAGGAGTCAGGGAAACCGGGGTTGCGAACAGATAAGAGATAGGCTTTAAGGAGAGCATGAAGGTTGGTGAGCGAGGTTAAGAGAGGAAGTTTCAGAGCTTAAGTCCCAGGGAATGTAGAACTATAGCCAGCAGGAGCTGCAGAATAAGATATACACCATCATTTCTTTATAAGCATTCTTCAATTTGTCTGCCAGCTGAATTCTCACAGCCGCCTCATCAATAAAATATAGAAACATAGAAAACAGGAGCAGGAGGAGGCCATTCAGCCCTTCGAGCCTGCTCCACCATTCATCACAATCAGGGCTGATTGTCCAACTCAGTAGCCTAATCCTGCTTTCTCCCCATAACCTTGGATCACACTCACCCCAAGTGCTATATCCAGCTGTCTCTTGAATACATTCAATGTTTTTGCATCAACTACTTCCTGTGCTAATGAATTCCACAGGATCACCACTCTCTGGGTGAAGAAATGTCTCCTCATCTCCATCCTAAATGGTCTACCCCGAATCCTCAGACTGTGACCCCCTGGTTCTGGACTCCCCCCACTATCAGGAACATCCTCCCTGCATCTACCCTGTCTAGTCCTCATAGAATCCCTACAGTACAGAAGGAGGCCATTTGGCCCATCGAGTCTGCACCAACCATAATCCCACCCAGGCCCTATTTCCATCACCCCACATATTAACTCTGCCAACCCCCGTAACACTAGGGTCAGTTTAGCATTGCCAAACAACCTAACTTGCACATCTTTGGACTGTGGAAGGAAACTGGAGCACCCGCACAGACACGGGGAGAACATGCAAACTCCACGCAGACAGTGACCCGAGACTGGAATTGAACCCGAGTCCCTGATGCAGTGAGGCAGCAGTGCTAACCACTGTGCCACCATGTTCCCACAACCACCCCCGCCCCTCATTCATCTGAACTCCAGTGTAAACAACCCTAACCTAGTCAATCTCCCCTCATACATCAATCCCACCATTCCCAGAATTGGCCTGGTAAAACTAAAATCCATTGACTTATAGGATACTGCAAGGCGTGGATAGAGTGAATGTGGAGAGGATGTTTCCACGAGTAGGAAAATCTAGAACCAGAGGGAACAACCTCAGGCTAATGGGACGATCCTTTAAAACAGAGATGAGGAGGAATTTCTTCAGCCAGAGAGTGGTGAATCTGTGGAACTCTTTGCCACAGAAGACTGTGGAGGCCAGGACATAAGAAATAGGAGCAGGAGTAGGCCATCTAGCCCATCGAGCCTGCCCCGCCATTCAATAAGATCATTGCATTGAGTGTCTTTAAGACAGAGATAGATAGGTTCTTGATTAATAAGGGGATCAGGGGCTATGGGGAAAAGGCAGGAGAATGGGGATGAGAAAAATATCAGCCATGATTGAATGGCAGAGCAGACTCGATGGGCCGAGTGGCCTGATTCTGCCCCTACGTCTTATGGTCTTATGACTTGGTGACATTCTCTGAGATGTTGGAGATTTGATGTTTCTGCGATCGCAACAGTACAGACATCAGCACCTTTACAACTCACCATTGCCGCAACATCACAGTACAATTAGTTGATTAATGTCAGTTAAGACTATTAAACTACATAAATTTGCTAGTCAGGAAACCCCCCGGTGCACTGTTAAGTTACATTACAGAACAGAGAAAGAATAGGCTCCATTAGGTTTAATGAGTTCTACAACACCCATTACTGTGCTCTTAAACAGGCAGAGCGCTGCACAGACGCTTTGAGAATTGGTTCCCTTGCTGTATCCCATTCCCCAAGCCCGTACACCTCTGATTTATACTTCCAAACACGCACAATCTCACAAACATACTCGCGGCAGCCAGCTAGCACTCAAATATTTATTGATCGAATGTTCCCCCTCACTGCTGTTTAAATAGAGTTAATTCCTTAATGGGCTTCAGCCAGTAAGTTCAACTCTTAAAGGGTTCACGAAAATGCATAAAATGGCCCTCGTGCTTATATATCACCGGCTAATTTTCCCTCGCAAGATTTAAGTGAAGTTCAGTGGGTCAATGGACGGGTGAGGGATTTATAAGTAGTGTAGTACAGCCAGGAAACACAAAGACTCACTAAGGGATCATTGAACAGCTATCTGAGCAGCATGGTGGCACACTGGTTAGTGCGGCTGCCTCACAGTGCCAGGGACCAGCGTTCAATTCGGGCCTCGGGTCACTGACCACGTGGAGTTTGCACATTCTCCTCGTGTCTGTGTGGGTTTCCTCCGGGTGCTCCGGTTTCCTCCCACAGTCCAAACATGCACGGGTTAGGTTGCTTGGCTGTGCTAAATTGACCCTAGTGTCAGGGGGCTAGCAGGGTAAATATGTGGAGTCACAGGGATAGGGCTTGGATGGGATCGTGGTGAGTGCAGACTCGATGGGCCGAATGGTCTCCTTCTGCATCCTACGGATTCTATGATTCTGAAGAGGTGACCAAAAGAAGTCTGGGAAATGGTGGAAGGGTTTGATAGGGTCTGTACTCGATGGAGTTTAGAAGGATGAGGGGGGATCTCATTGAAACTTACAACTCTTGGACGTGGGGAAGATGATTCTATTAGTAAGAGAGACTAGAATCCGAGGGCCTTCAGACAGACGGTGCTGAACCTGTGGATTTCATTGCCACAGAGGACTGTGGGGGGCCAGGTCATTCAGTGCATTTAAGGCAAAGATAGTTAGGTTCTTGATTGGTATGGGGGTCAAAGGTTAATAAGACTATTAAACTACGTAAATTTGCTAGTCAGGAAACCCCCCGGTGCACTGTTAAGTTACATCACAGAACAGAGAAAGAACAGGGGCTCCATTAGGTTGGAGGTGTTGTGGATAGTCTGGAGGGATGTCAGAAGTTGCAGCAGGACATAGAAAGGATGTAAGACTGGGCAGAGAAGTGGCAGATGGACTTCAACACGGATAAATGTGTAGTGGTCCATTCTGACAGGTCCAACGGGATGCAGGAGTACAATATCAAGGGTAGGACTCTTAGCAGTGTTGAAGAGCAGAGGGATCTTGGGGTCCGGGTCCATAGGGCTCTTAAATCGGCCTCGCAGGTGGAGGATGTGGTCAAGAAGGCGTATGGTGTACTGGCCTTCATTAATCAAGGGATTGAGGTTAGGAGTCGGGAGGTAATGCTGCAACTTTATAAGACCTTTGTCAGACCCCTCTTGGAGTACTGTGCGCAGTTCTGGTCGCCTCACTACAGGAAGGATGTGGAAGCTATTGAGAGGGTGCAGAGGAGATTTACAAGGATGTTGCCTGGATTGGGTGGCATGCCTTATGAGGATAGGCTGAGGGAGCTAGGTTTCTTCTCCCTGGAGAGACGAAGGTTGAGAGGCGACCTGATAGAGGTTTATAAAGTGTTGAGAGGAATAGATAGGGTGGATTCTCGGAGGCTATTTCCCAGGGCTGAAATGGTCGCTACGAGAGGACACAGGTTTAA
This sequence comes from Carcharhinus amblyrhynchos, assembly GCF_965287045.1. Lineage (NCBI taxonomy): Eukaryota > Metazoa > Chordata > Chondrichthyes > Carcharhiniformes > Carcharhinidae > Carcharhinus > Carcharhinus amblyrhynchos. Next base: position 161,369 of record NW_027649856.1, on the reverse strand, counting down.
GGTGCTGGGGAGCAGGTACAGAGGAGATGTCAGGGGTAAGTTTTTCACTCAGAGGGTGGTGGGTGAGTGGAATCGGCTGCCGTCGATGGTGGTGGAGGCGAACTCGCTGGGGTCTTTTAAGAGACTTCTGGATGAGTACATGGGATTTAATGGGATTGAGGGTTATAGATAGGCCTGGTAGGTAGGGATATGATCGGTGCAACTTGTGGGCCGAAGGGCCTGTTTGTGCTGTAGTGTTCTATGTTCTAAGAATGGGGTTGAGAAACGTATCAGCCATGATTGAGTGGCAGAGCAGACTCGATGGGCTGAATGGCCTAATTCTGTCCTATACTTTATGGTCTTATTCAGCAACATGGTGACACATGAAAGGGAGCCCAGAATGATCAATGTATCAGATAGTCATTCATTAATCCAACAGTGAATTCAGGAGAAACTCCTTCACCCCAAGCAAGTAGTCAGGATGGCCAACTTGCTGCCCCAGGGAGGCAAATCATCTCGATGTGTTGATTGGTGACACTGCTAGGGCTCCCAAGCTCTCTGATTGGACTAGCAGGTCTGTGAGGCAGGCAGCTGTCCGCAATTGGACGACAGACCCAGAGGCAGCCTCTTAATTGGCTGTCAGTGGTTAAATGCTGCCCAATGTTCTGCTGCCTGTCACTGTACGACCTGCATCCTCTCTTAGTCCTGCTGAGTGTGGAGTGGAGAGTCTACCTAGCTCTGGATCAAATTCTGGCTATCTACTCTACATCCACCCAATCAAACCGCTCCATTATCTTAAAGACATGGATTTTAGTAAGGCGTTTGATCAGGTTCCCCATGATAGGCTCATGAAGAAGATAAGGAGGTGTGGGATAGAGGGAAATTTGGCTGATTGGATAAGTAACTGGCTGTCTCATAGAAGACAGAGGGTGGTGGTGGAGGGAAAATTTTCAGACTGGGGGCCAGTTACCAGCGGTGTACCACAGGGATCAGTGCTGGGTCCTCTGCTATTTGTGATTTTATCAATGACTTGGAAGAGGGGGCTGAAGGGTGGGTTAGTAAATTTGCTGATGAAACCAAGATTGGTGGAGTAGTGGATGAGGTGGAGGGCTCTTGTAGGCTGCAAAGAGACATTGATAGGATGCAGAGTTGGGCCGAAAGGTGGCAGATGGAGTTTAACCCTGATAAGTGCGAGGTGATTCATTTTGGTAGGACAAACTTGAATGCAGATTATGGGGTCAACAGCAGGGTTCTGAGGAATGTGGAGGAACAGAGAGATCTCGGGGTTCATATCCACAGATCTCTGAAGGTTGCCACTCAAGTGGATAGAGCCGTGGAGAAGGCTTATAGTGTGTCAGCGTTTATTAACAGGGGATTTGAGCTTAAGAGCCGTGGGGTTATGCTGCAATTATACTGGACATTGGTGAGACCACATTTGGAACATTGTGTACAGCTCTGGTCACCTCACTATAAGAAGGATGTGGAAGCATTGGAGAGAGTGCAGAGGAGATTTACCAGGATGCTGCCTGGTTTGGAGGGTAGGTCTTATGAGGAAAGGTTGAGGGAGCTGGGGCTTTTCTCTTTAGAGTGGAGGAGGATGAGAGGCGACTTAGTAGAAGTTTATAAGATGATGATAGATAGAGTGGACGTGCAGAGACTATTTCCTCGGGTGGATGTAGCTGTTACTAGGGGGCATTACCATAAGGTTCATGGTGGGAGATATAGGAGGGACGTCCGAGGTAGATTCTTCACTCAGTGGTTAGGGTGTGGAATGCACTGCCTGCTGTGATAGTGGAGTCGGACACTTTAGGAACTTTCAAGTGGTTATTGGATAGGCACATGGAGCACACCAGAATGATAGGGAGTGGGATAGCTTGATCTTGGGTTTGGACATAGCTCGGCACAACATCGAGGGCTAAAGGGCCTGTACTGTGCTGTACTGTTCTTTGACTATCTATCTATCTATGACCTTTACGGTGATTTACGAGGTTTAAGATCTCAATTCTGGTCTCAATCTACAAACCAATTTTGCACTTCTCTAGTGTAACAATATCTGATTGGGAGTTGGGTGATCGGAATGGTGCATATAACCAGTGTGTGATCTAACCAAGCTTCAGAACATGTTGATGGAATATTCCAGCTTTTCAATTCTATTCCTCTAGGAATATCTCTCAGGTACTTCACTTTCTCACTCCCCATGACGATACTTTTGGTGATTGGCCTATTTGTTCCTCAACCCCGTTTAGATTTTTAACTTTCAAGGAGTCTGAGACCTCTTTATTTTTAGTGTAGAGTGACAAAGGTGGCACTGTGATTAGCACTGCTGCCTCACAGTGCCAGGGACCCAAGTTCAATTCTGACCTCAGTTACTGTGTGGAGTTTGCACATTCTCCCTGTGTCTGCGCGGGTTTCCTCCGGGTGCTCCGGTTTCCTCCCACAGGGTAGGTGGATTGGCCATGTTAAATTTCTCCTTAGTGTCCAATGGTGTGTTGGTTAGCTGAATTAGCCATGGTAAATGTGTGGAGGTTTGGCGATAGGGCCTGGGTAAGATACCTGGTTCGAGGGTCAGTGCGGATTTGATGGGCTGAATGGCCTCCTTCAGGCATTCTATGAAATCGAGTGAACTGGTTGGCTGTGGTGGGTGATGGGGGAAGGGAAAAGGGCAGGGCTTGATTTTCAACTTACCAGCGCACCTCACCTACCCGCCCCCCCACCCCAATCTTCCCAGGAGCTGGTCTCTCAATATGACACTGAAAGCCTTTGAGCAGGAGATATCCCACCCCTGGGAGCCCAGCGCCAAACCTGACTCCGTTTCTCTCCAGGCTGCCCTGCCTGGTTGGACATCAGCGACTAAAACCCTTCAGTGGGCAGTGAATGTCCACTTTGGGGGAGGGTGGGTAATGGGGGTGGGGGAGTGGGTGGGTGTGGGGTGATAAGGACATAAGAACATAAGAAATAGGAGCAGGAGTAGGCCATCTAGCCCTTCGAGCCTGCCCCGCCATTCAGTAAGATCATGGCTGATCTGAAGTGGATCAGTTCCACTTTCCCGCTTTCTCCCCATAACCCTTAATTCCCCTGTCTATCAGAAACCTATCTACCCGTGACTTAAATATATTCAGCGAGGTAGCCTCCACCAGTTCAATGGGCAGAGAATTCCAGAGATTCACCACCCTTTGAGTGAAGAAGTTCCTCCTCAACTCTGATCTAAACTGCACCCCCCCCTTACCTTGAGGCTGTGCCCTCTAGTCCTGCTGTCCTTTCTAAGCGGGAAGAATCTCTCTACCTCTACCCTATCCATCCCCTTCATTATTTTATACGTCTCTATAAGATCCCTCCTCATCCTTCACAACTCCAACAAGTACACACCCAGTCTATTCAATCTCTCTTCTGACTCCAACCCCCTCATCTCCGGTATCAGCCTAGTGAACTTCCTCTGCACTCCCTCCAAGGCCAATATATCCTTCCGCAAGTGCGGCGACCAAAACTGCACACACTACTCCAGCTGCGGCCTCACCAGTACCCTGTACAGTTGCAGCAAGACCTCCCTGCTTTTATATTCTATCCCCCTCGCTATAAAGGCCAACATCCCATTCGCCTTCTTGATCACCTGCTGCACCTGCAAACTGAGTTTTTGCGACTCGTGCACAAGGACTCCCAGGTCCCTCTGCACCGTAGCATGCTGCAGCTTTTCGCCTTTTAAATAATAATTCCTCCTACTATTATTTCTGCCAAAGTGGATAACCTCACACTTGCTAACATTAGTGATGGGAGTGTGTGGGTGGGTAATGTGGGTGTGGGCTTTGGGAGTGGGTGATGGGCGGCGGGCTTTGGGGGTGGGCAATGGGGTGGGTGGGTGATGAGAGGACTGGGGGGGGTGCTCAGCAATGGGTTGGTGGGAGGTGATCTTAGGACTGAGTTGAGGAGGAACTTCTTCACCCAAAGAGTTGTGAATCTGTGGAATTCACTGCCAAGTGAAGCAGTTGAGGCTCCCTCATTGAATGTTTTTAAGTCAAGGATAGATAGATTTTTGAACAGTAAAGGAATTAAGGGTTATGGTGAGCGGGTGGGTAAGTGGAGCTGAGTCCACAAAAAGATCAGCCATGATGATCCCATAATGGGATGCTGGCCTTTATAGCGAGGGGGATTGAATATAAAAGTAAGGAGGTCTTGCTGTGGCTGTATAGGGCATTGGTGAGGCCGCAGCTGGAGTACTGTGTGCAGTTTTGGGCGCCGTACTTACGCAGGGATGTTTTGGCCTTGGAGGGAGTGCAGAGGAGGTTTACTAGGCTGATGCCGGAGTTGAGGGGGTTGAGCTATGAGGAGAGGCTGAATAAACTAGGCTTGTACTCGTTAGGGTTTAGAAGAATGAGGGGAGATCTCATTGAGACGTATAAGATGATGAATGGGATGGATAGGATAGAGGTGGAGAGACTCTTCCCACTCAGAAAGGACAGTAGGACTAGGGGGCACAGCCTCAAGATAAAGGGGAGGCGGTTTAGAACGGAGTTGAGGAGGAACTTCTTCACTCAAAGGGTGGTGAATCTCTGGAATTCTCTGCCCGTTGAAGTGGTGGAGGCTGCCTCGCTAAATATTTTTTAGACGCGGGTTGATGGGTTTTTGATAAGAGAGGGGATTAAGGGTTATGGGGAGAGGGCGGGAAAGTGGAACTGAGCCACGACAGATCAGCCATGATCTTATTGAATGGCGGGGCAGGCTCGAAGGGCTAGATGGCCTACTCCTGCTTCTATTTCTTATGTTCTTATCTTATTGAATGGCGGAATAGGCTCAAGGGGCCAGATAGCCAACTCCTGCTCCTAGTTCTTATGATCATGGTGGGTGATGGATGGTTGGTAAGGGGATGGGTGAGTGGGGGATGATGGTGGTGGGGTGATGGGGGGTGGGTGGGGGTGATGGGGAGGTGGGGGTGGTGGAAAGTGGGTGATTGGTGGGGGTGTTGGGTGTTGTGGGGGATGGAGCCTTAGGGTGATGGGCGATGGGCAGTTGGTGGGGGTGGTAGGTGATAGGCGGAGGGTGTCTTGGGGGGGGCGGTGGTGGGGCTGATGGACAGGGGGAAGCAATGAAATCTCAGGCGGGCGTGGGCATCGCCACCGAACAAGGACACCTCTCCAGGAGTGGGGACAGGTGAACATTTTCCTCGCAAGAGGAGAGATGTGAAGATATCTGTCTGCGATTGTAGAGACTGATCTCCGTTTCCCCGGCCTGAGAGGTGGAAATTCCCCAAGAGTTAACAGCCGTTAGACCAAGGAAGCTGAGACGCAGTATTCAGAAACCTGTCTGATGGCAGACAGATCTGATTGTTTTGTTGCCTTTAGTATTGAGTTGCCGGTTGGCGGGCTTTCCTGACTTGCTTCATTTTAACATTGTTTTCCCTTTTCCCTTTCATCCTGCTTTTCCTCTTGTTGTCATCATGCAAAATGTCAATTATCACCACAGCAGAATTAGTTGAACAGATTGAATCCTCACATTAACACAGGCACTGTCGAATCGGTTGTATTGATTGGAAATGAGACACTAGTGTTACAGTACGAAAGGTTGCTGCCAAATTCACTCATGTCGACTGCTAGCTCAGTCCTTTGAACGCTGTCCTTGAGAATGCCTTTAGAAGGAAATTCTCCTAATGTTTGGAGAAAGGCAGAATACAGTATATGTCAGCTCCATTCCCCCAGGATTTTATTTAGTACTCTAATAGCTGTTATGAGCCTACATTATATCCAAAGAGTAATTCTCCTTAGGGGTGCCTGGCTTGCTTTGTGTCAATATTCTGGCATTTTTAGTCACGTACAGTATATACTTCTGGGAGCATTGCAGGAGTCAGGCAGTCTCATAATAGGGCTGAATTCATTAATAAGGCTACCGCTTCTGTCCTTCCATTGCTCGCTACTGGGATCTCTCTCTTTACCTAGCGGGGCATCACACAACACACATTTCAAGAAGCTTTTTTTTTTACTGCTGCCTTGAAGATAACATGCAGAACTTGCCAGCATTTTCAAAGTCAGCTTTTAAGAGCATTGCATGCACACCCACACTCCCAATCGCCATTACACACACTTGCTCACGCTTACTCACACTCACACACAGTCACATTTATACACACACACACGCACACACACAGTCACATTTATACACACACACATGCACACACACAGTCACATTTATACACACACACGCACACACACAGTCACATTTATACACACACACACGCACACACACAGTCACATTTATACACACACGCACACGCAGTCATATTTATACACACACACACACACACACAGTCATATTTATACTCACAGTCACATTTACACACACACACAGTCACATTTGTACACACACACAGTCACATTTATATACACACAGTCACATATACACACACAAACACACACTGTCACATTTACACACACACCGTCACATTTAGACACACACACACACACACAATCACGTTTATACACACACAGTCACATTCACATTTTCATTTTGCACTCATTTGTTCACATGTACACACATTTTCACACTGACAAACACACACCCTGGCTCAAACACACTGGGCGGCACACTGGCACGGTGGTTAGCACTGCTGCCTTACAGCGTCAGGGACCCAAGTTCGATTCCTGGCTTGGGTCTGTGCGGAGTCTGCACGTTCTCCCCATGTCTGCGTGGGTTTCCTCCAGGTGCTCCAGTTTCCTCCCACAGCCTGAAAGTCGTGCTGGTTAGGGTGCATTGGCCATGCTAATTTCTCCCTCAGTGTACCTGAACAGGTGCCAGAATATGGTGACTAGCGGATTTTCACAGTAACTTCATTGCAGTGTTAATGTAAGCCTACTTGTGACTAAAAAATAAATTAAAAACACATCCCCTCACACACCCACTCAAACCCTTTATACACCCTCACATTATCATGTTCTCTCATTCCCCATCTCACACTCTCATTCTCACTCATTCTCTCTCTGACAAACACACACAATCTCTCTCTCCCACACACTCACACACCTCTCTCTCTCACAATATCTCCATCTCACACTTTCTCATTCTCTCTTTCACAATCTCTCTCTCTCTCACACACACACACACCCTCTCTCTCTCGCACACACACACACACATGCCCCCTCTCTCTCACTCTCTCTCTCACACACACATCTTCTCCCTCTCACAATCTTCCTCTCACACTATCTCTACCTCTCATTCTCTCTTTCACAATCTCTCTCTCGCACACACACACACACACCCACACCCTCTCTCTCTCTCTCTTTCACACACACACATACACACTGTCTCTCTCTCTCTCTCTCACACACACACACACACACACCCACACTCTCTCTCTCACACACACACACATTCACACTCTCTCTCTCTCAAACACACACACACATTCACACTCTCTCTCTCTCAAACACACACACACACACACACACACTCTTTCACACACACACATACACACTCTGTCTCACACACACACACTCTCTTTCACACACACACACACACTCTCTTTCACACACACACACACACTCTCTTTCACACACACACACACACTCTCTTTCACACACACACACACACTCTCTTTCACACACACACATACACTCTCTCTCTCTCACACACTGACACACACACACACACACCCTCTCTCTCTCTCACACATACACTCACCCACACTCATGAATACCCTTCAGTGGGTCTCATTGTCCCAGGCAGTGCCAGAGTTTTATTATCTCTCCTTCCTAAGGCAGTAAGTGTGTGAGTGGAGAAGAGTCAGTGAGGATTAAAAGGTCGGGGGGGTGGGTGGGGTTCATGCTCAGCAATGATATCGAACTGTATTGAGATGCACTGAGGAGAGGGAAGGAGATGGAGACAAGCCCAACCTTACAGCTGGTCATTCTGTCAGAATTAACACACAAATGTTTCTCAGTGACATCGAGAGCGAGTTTACAGCCAGTCGCACACTGCATTTATATTTGTAAATCGGTAAAGATAGCCACCATTTTGATCTGGAGTATAGCGTTTGCTGGACTCTGAACAGTGCAGTGTGGCCAATGCTGAGGGCATTTCACTGAAGTTCTATGCAGCACTGAGCATGGGTCATTAATCATCCATCTGTTTGCATAAAGTATATTACTCCCATACAACAGGCACCTCCATTTAGAAAACTGCCATGTACTAATCAGTGCAGCTGGGATTGAAATTGAGCAGGGCTCTCTGAATTTCCAATGTAATTGGCTTTGAACCAAGGCAGTTTAAAGTTAGTGCCCCTCTCAGCCGATGCAACTAGTTTTCACCCACAGTGGGGGGGATCCTCAGACGGTGTTCTGGCAGTATTTTAAAATAAGGATGGCACCGGAGTGAGGTGACTCTTGTGAGCTGTTCCCCCCACCGTACTCTCCACTTCCATCTTTTACCACCCCACCCCCCACACTTTTAAAACTGGGCTCTAACTGTTCTAAACTTTCTAATAATGTCCCTTTTCTGAGTCTCTTCGCTATATTCTGCAGCCTCCCCTTTCCTTCTCCCCCGTGTAAACGTAGAAACATAGAATCGACAAGTAGCAGTAGGCCATTTGGCCCTTCCACCCTGCTCCTCCATTCATTTTGATCATGGCTGATCATCAAATTCAATATCCTGATCCCCTCTTCCCCCTCGATCCCTTTAGCCCCAAGAGCGATATCTAATTTCTTCCTGAAATCACACAACGTTTTGGCCTCAGCTACTTCCTGTGAGAGTGAATTCCACACATTCCCCACCCTCTGGGTGAAGAAATTTCCCCTCACCTCAGTTCTAAAAGGTTTACCCCTTATCCTCAAACTATAACCCCTGGTTCTGGACTCCCCCACCATCGGGAACATTCTTTCTGAATCTACCCTGTTTAACCCTGTTAGAACTTTATAAGTTTCTATGAGATCCCCTCTCACTCTTCTAAACTCCAGTGAATATAATCCTAACCGACTTAGTTTCTCCTCATATGACAGACCTGCCATCCCAGGAATCAGCCTTCACTGCACTCCCTCTATAGCAAAGACATCCCTCCTCAGATAAGGACACCAAAACTGCACACACTGCTCCATGTGTGGCCTCACCAATGCCCTCTACAACTGCAGCAAAACATCCCTATCCCTGTACTCTATGAACGGTATGCTTTGTCTGTATAGCACGCAAGAAACAATACTTTTTACTGTATGCTAGTACCTGTGACAATAATAAATCATATTAGCAACCTCACTGTCCAACACCTAGTTCCTATCTAGTCTTCCAAAACCAGACTGTCTCTTGCGATGGTTTCTCTTCCTGTTCCCTCAATGCTAGGTCTGGAATTCCTCAAGGGTTAATCCTCGTCCCCATCCCATTTCTCATCCACACGCTGCCCCTCAGCAAAATCAGCTGAAATCACTGTGTTAGTTTTCACTGATGGCCCCCCCCCAGCTCCACCTCACCGCCACCTCTCTCGATCCCTCTGCGGTTACCTGACAGCCAGTACTGGACGAGAAGAACCTTCCTCCAATTAAATATTGGGAAGACTGAAGCCATTGTTTGTAGCCCAGGACATAAAACTTATTGCCTGGCTAGTGACTTGATGGCACCGTGGTAGGCACTGCTGCCTCACAGTGCCAGGGACCCGGGTTCGATTCCCGGCTTGGGTCACTGTCTGTGTGAAGTTTGCACATTCTCCCCGTGTCTGCGTGGGTTTCCTCCGGGTGCTCCGGTTTCCTCCCACACTCCAGAGATGTGCGGGTTAGGTGGATTGGCCGTGCTAAATTGAACCTAATGTCGTCGGATTAGGGTAAATGTGCAGGGTTACAAGGATGGGCAGGATTGTGGTCAGTACAGACTCGATGGGCCAAAGGCCTCCTTCTGCACTTTAGGGATTCTATGATTTACGCCCTCCCTATTTCTATGACCTTCCTGCCTGCCGGTTATACACATTTACAGAAAGATCACTCCTGTGCCTCAAGGAAAAGCTCTTCCCAAAGAAACTCTCTATTCCCTTATCGATTTCATCTTCCAGTCAGTTTGCTGATGTTTGATTTGTGCAGCTATTGACCGAGACTTTTGAAGAGACGGCCTCAAAGGAAGTGCCACCTCTGTAATTGGCCATCCTGTTTAATAACTAACTGCCTAATCCCCAGACCACAATCCTTCTTCATAGTTTTGGCTCTTTCCCCCTGGTTCCATGTGAAACCCTCCCTGTTCAGTGCACGGATAGTTTGCACGTAGACATCCGGATAGATCGGAAAAGTTAGGGCCGTTTTCCTCGGAGGAGGAAAGGCTGGGAGGAGTTTGTTGAGGTATGCAGGTGATCAGGAAGGCGAATGGGATGCTGGCCTTCATAGCGAGGGGGATTGAATATAAAAGTAGGGAGGTCTTGCTGCAGCTGTATAGGGCATTGGTGAGGCCGCAGCTGGAGTACTGTGTGCAGTTTTGGTCGCCGCACTTACGCAAGGATATTTTGGCTTTGGAGGGAGTGCAGAGGAGGTTTACTAGGCTGATACCGGAGTTGAGGGGGTTGAGCTATGAGGAGAGGCTGAATAAACTAGGCTTGTACTCGTTAGAGTTTAGAAGAATGAGGGGAGATCTCATTGAGACGTATAAGATGATGAATGGGATGGATAGGATAGAGGTGGAGAGACTCTTCCCGCTCAGAAGGGACAGTAGGACTAGGGGGCACAGCCTCAAGATAAAGGGGGGGGGGCGGTTTAGAACGGAGTTGAGGAGGAACTTCTTCACTCAAAGGGTGGTGAATCTCTGGAATTCTCTGCCCGTTGAGGTGGTGGAGGCTGCCTCGCTAAATATATTTAAGACGCAGGTTGATGGGTTTTTGATAAGAGAGGGGATTAAGGGTTATGGGGAGAGGGCGGGAATGTGGAACTGAGACACGACAGATCAGCCATGATCTTATTGAATGGCGGGGCAGGCTCGAAGGGCTAGATGGCCTACTCCTGCTCCTATTTCTTATGTTCTTATGTTCTTATGAGTGGTCTTGGGAGCATAGATCAAGGGAAACTGTTCCCATTGGTGGAAGAATCAAGAAAAACCCAGTGCCCTTGAGGGAAATCTGCCGTCCTTATCTGGTCTGGTCTAAAGTTAATTTATTCGTCACAAGTAAGGCTTACATTAATACTGCAATGAAGTTGTGTGAAATTCCCCTAATTGCTACACTCCGGCGCCTGTTCGAGTCAATGCACCTAACCAGCACATCTTTCAGGTTTACATGTGATTCCAGAACCACAGCGATGTGGTTGACTCTTAACTGCTCTCCAAGGGCAACTCGGGATGGGCAATAAGTGCTGGCCCAGCCAGTGGCGCCCATGTCCCATGAATGAGTTAAAAAAAAGAAGCAGAAGGCACAGACTTAAAGTTAAAGTTTATTTATTCGTCACAAGTAAGGCTTACATTAACACTGCAATAAAATTACAGTGAAATTCTCCTGGCTGGCACATTCTGGCGCCTGTTCAGGTCAATGCACCTAACCAGCACGTCTTTCAGACTGTGGGAGGAAACCGGAGCACCCGGAGGAAACCCACGCAGATACGGGGAGAATGTGCAAACTCCACATAGGCAGTGACCCGAGCCGGGAATCAAACCCGGGTCCCTGGTGCCGTGAAGCAGCAATGCTAACCGCTGTGTATTGTGCCGCCCCATTTAAGATTTAAGATAACTGGAAAAAGAAGCAACATGGGGAGAAACGTCACACAATGTGCGCTTAAGATCTGGAATACACTGCCTCAGAGTTTAGTGGAGGCAATTTCAATTCAGTCATTCAAGAGAGAATTGGGTTCCTATCTGAAAAGCAACAATGTGAAGGTTACAGGGAGGAAGTGAGGGAGTTTCTCGGTAGCAGTGTTCATAACATGCTTAAATTTCACTGTGAGGGTGAGAAGAGTGGGTCTAAGACTAGTGCTTCAACTTAAATAAAGTTGAATATGAAGATAGACCTGGCTAAAGTGTAGTGGGAAATTAGGTTAAAGGTTATGACAGGAGATGCAGTGATGGACACTAAAGGAGATATTTCATAGCATTCAGCAAAGATGCGTTAAGATTAGAATTTTAAGCCTAAATAAAGGTAATTATAATGAAGGCAGCACAAACTAAAATGAACTGGAAATCGAGGTTAAAACTTAGTACATTAGAAATACAACGGCAAATGTTTAAGACCTTATTCAATAACTCTTCGGAAAGATTTATCCCAGCGAGAAACAAAGACTATTTGAGAAGGATACATCATCAATGGTTAAATAAAGAAGTTAATGAATGTATCAATTGGCAGCATGGCAGCACAATGGTTAGCACTGCTGCCTCACAGCGCCAGGGACCCAGGTTCGATTCCCGGCTTGGGTCACTGTCTGTGTGGAGTTTGCACATTCCCCCCGTGTCTACATGGGTTTCCTCCGGGTGCTCTGGTTTCCTCCCACTGTCCAAAGATGTGCGGGTTAGGTGGATCAGCCATCTTAAATTGTTCCTTAGTGTCAAGGAGACTAGCTAGGATAAATGGGTATAGGGCCTGGGTGGGATTGTGGTCGGCGCAGACTCGATGGGGTGAATGGCCTCCTTCTGCATTGTGGGGATTCTATGAAAAAAAAGTAGGAATTTTGCGAAGATTAGTTGTCGGTCGAAAGATTGGACGGAGGCGATGGCCTAGTGGTATTATCAGTAGACAATTAATCCAGAAACTCAGCTAATGTTCTGGGGACTCGGGTTCGAATCCCACCATGGCAGATGGTGGAATTTGAACTCAATTTTTAAAAATGTGGAATTAAGAATCTACTGACGACCATGAAATCATTGTCAATTGTCGGAAAAACCCATCTGGTTCACTAATGTCCTTTAGGGAGGGAAATCTGCCATCCTTACCCAGTCTGGCCTACGTGTGACTCCAGACCCACAGCGATGTGGTTGACTCTCAACTGCCCTCCGAAATGGCCTGGCAAGCGCTTAGTTCAAGGGCAATTAGGGATGGGCAATTAATGCTGGCCCAGTCAGTGACTAATAAACTAAGGAGGGAGAAATCAAGAGTATGAGCAAAAGATAACTAGAAATACAAAAGCAGATAGTAAGAATTTCTACAGGTATTTGGAAAAGGAAAAAGAGTAACTAAGCGCTGTTCGTCTCGGGATTGAGTCTGGGAATTAATAATAGGAAATAAGGATATGATGGAAATGCGGAACAGATATTTTCCATCTGTAGAAAATACAAATAAAATCCTTGTCAATCAGGCAATGCAAGGGATGGAGGAACTTCAGAACTTCACCAGGGAAAGAGAATTGAGAAAACTATTGGAAATCAAGGCTGACAAGTCTCTAAGTCATGGTAGCCTGCATCCTTGGATCTTAGATAGTGGGTGCATTGGTTCTAATTTTCCAAAATTCCTTGGAATTGGGAAAGATCCCATCAAATTGGAAAATAGCAAATGTGACTCTTCTGTTCAAGCAAGGAGGGAGTCTGGAAGCAGGAAAGTACCGTGCAGTTAGCCTAATGCCTGTCACAGAGAAAATGTAAGGATGTTAACAGGGCACTTAGGAAATCTGAATGCAATCAGACAAGAGTCATTATATAGAACATAGAACATTACAGCACAGAACAGGCCCTTCGGCCCACGATGTTGCGCCGACCGATTAAAAAGCAATGACCCTCTAACCTAAACCAATCCCTTTCCATCCATAAACCTATCCACGGACCTCTTAAACGCCCCCAAACTAGGCGCATTTACAACTGCAGCAGGCAGGGCATTCCAATCCCTCACCACCCTCTGGGTAAAGAACCTACCTCTGACATCCGTCCTATAACTACCACCCCTTAATTTAAAGCTATGCCCCCTCGTGCTAGCTTTCTCCATCCGAGGAAAAAGGCTATCATTATGGCTTTGTGAAAGGGACTTGCGTTTGTCTAATTTATTGGGGTTCTTTGAGAAATAACGTGCAGCATGGCTAAAGGGGAACCTGTGGAGATGATGTCCTTGGATTTGCAAAAGGCATTGAATAAGCTGACACACACAGAAATGTAGAAAATAGGTGCTATTGTGGGCCATTCTGCCCTTCAAGCCTGCACCACCATTCAATATGATCATGGCTGATCATATTGGGCAGCATAGTGGTTAGCACTGCTGCCTCACAGCGCCAGGGACCAGTGTTCGATTCCTGTCTTGGGTCACTGTCTGTGTGGAGATTGCACATTCTCCTCATGTCTACATGGGTTTCCTCCGGGTGCTTCAGTTTCTTCCCACATTATAAAGATGTGCGGGTCAGGTTGATTACCCATGGTAAATTGCCCCTTAGTGACCAAAGATGCGCTGGTTAGGTACATTGGCCGTGCTAAATTCTCCCTCAGTGAACCCGAACAGGCGCCGGAGTGTGACAACTAGGGCATTTGCACAGTAACTTCATTGCAGTGTAAATGGAAGCCTATTTGTGACGCTAGTAAACAAAAACTTTAGCTGTCAACGTCTCCATTACTGAGACTGGTTTTAAATTCCAGATTTATTCATTGAAATTAAATTTCACTCGCTCTAGGATTTGAATCCATGACTCTGATAGGTCTCTAGATTATGAGTCCAATGGCGTTTCCACCATTTACATCACTTGCCCATTTCTCACCAATTCCCTGAATATCGAAGGTTTCGGCAGAGATTTAATTGTGGATTTCAGAGCATTTAGGGTCTCAATTGAGTGAACCTCCCTCCACCACTGGGGATTCTCAGAAAGCAAACATCACCTGTGAATCAGAATCAGGCTGTTCAGGTCATAAAAAGATATTGATCCCAGGCAGACATTGAGTTAGAACACTGAGCAAAAAGGAAATCTGCCGTCCTTACCCGGTCTGGCCTACTCCAGAGCCACAGCAATGTAAATTGGGAGGGGGGAGTTTGCAGAGGGATCTGGGTGTCCTTGTACACCAGTGGCTGAAGGTAAGCATGCAGGTACAGCAGGCGGTAAAGAAGGCAAATGGTATGTTGGTCTTCATTGTGAGAGGATTTGTGTACAGGGACAGGGATGTGTTGTTACAAATATACAGGGGCCTTGATGAGGCCACACCTAGAGTACTGTGGGCAGTTTTGGTCTCCTTTTCTGAGGAAGGATGTTCTTGCCCTCGAGGGAGTGCAGTGAAGGTTTACCAGGCTGATTCCGGGGATGGTAGGACTGATGTGTGAGGAGAGATTGACCAGGTTAGGATTGTTTTCACTGGAGTTCAGACGAATGAGGGAAGGATCTCATTGAGACTCATAAAATTCTAACAGGACCAGACAGGGTAGGTGCAGGGAGGATGTTCCCCATGGTGGGGGAGAGTCCAGAACCAGGGGTCACAGTCTGAGGATTCGGAGTAGACCATTTAGGACGGAGATGAGGAGACATTTCTTCACCCGGTGAGCCTGTGGAATTCATTCCCACAGGAAGTAGTTGATGCCAAAACATTGAATGTATTCAAGAGGCGGCTGGAGATAGCACTTGGGGTCGAATGGGATCAAAGGTTATGAGGAGAAAGCAGGATTAGGCTATTGAGTTGGATGATCAACCATGATCGTGATGAACGCCAGAGCAGGCTGGAAGGGCCGAATGGCCTCCTCCTGCTTCTACTTTCTGTATTTCTATTCCAAAGACAGTTAAATGCCTCATCCGTTAGGAATTGAAAGGAAGATTGTGGGGCCTTTGTCCTAGCAGACAAGCCGTCTCCTGTTGGCCGGACTGGATTGCTCGATGCAGATGACCTTTGCATAGTTCTTTCTGAAGTTGGGCTGGGCAGGTGGCCATTAGTGCCTCCTCAGAGATAACGAGGCGCGAGTTTTCCCGAAACTTCCTTTGTCCAGGAGTCACAGACTAAAACGGTTCTGCCTCTTTAAGGGTTCGGGTTCAGTTCTAAAATGTTAGAAATGGCGATGAGCGTATCCAAATATATTTTATGGAAATATAGATCGTGAGGTCTCAGCCCCTCACAGCTTCAAATCATTTGCTTCTGGGTTGGGACTTTATTAATGGCTTGCATGAACAGTTTCTCCTTGTGTCATCAGGCTAACTAATTAAAATGTTCATGAACGAGACAAAGTCAGCAAAACTGTCATTAAATAGATATTAGCCGTGATTTCATTATAGCAGGATATCATTTCATTCATAGATAAGTAAGCTTGGCATCTCAGCATTTATTATGGGCCAGGCCAGGTAGTCTTATTCAGAAGGAGTCAGTGCTGCCCATTTAAAAGCTCCCCACTCGTGGTCTTTTAATCATCTGTTTCCATTGAAATCAATTTCCCTTCAACCGCACCTTCCCAATCCACAACCCCTACTATCTAGATGGACAAGAACAGCAGATATCTGGGAACACCACCACCTGGAGGTTCCCCTTCAAGCCACTCACCATCCTGACTTGGAAATATATCGGCCGTTCCTCCTCTGTCGCTGGGTCAACAAATCCTGGAACTCCCTCCCTAACAGCACTGTGGGTGCACCTACGCCACAGGGACCGCAGCGGCTCAAGAAGGCAGCTCACCACTATTTTGATTTAATTTAACTTATTATTGCCACATGTGTTGGTATACAGCGAAAAGTATTGTTTCTTGTACAGACAAAACATACCGTTCACAGAGAGGGAAGCAGGAGAATGCAGAATGGAGTGTTATAGTTGTAGCTAGGGTGTAGAGAAAGATCAAAAGAGAAAATGCTGGAAAATCTCAGCAGGTCTGGCAGCATCTGTACGGAGAGAAAAGAGCTGACGTTTCGAGTCCTGATAACCCTTTGACAAAGCTCTGACAAAGGGTTATCTGGACTCGAAACGTCAGCTCTTTTCTCTCTGTACAGACGCTGCCAGACCTGCTGAGATTTTCCAGCATTTTATTTTTGGGTTTCAGGTTCCAACATCAGCAGTAATTTGCTTTTATGTAGAGAAAGATCAACTTAATGCGAGGTAGGTCCATTCAAAAGTCTGACAGCAGCAGGGAAGAAGCTGTTTTTCAGTCAGTTGGTACGTGACCTCAGATTTTTGTATCTTTTTCCTGACAGAAGAAGGTGGAAGAGAGAATGTCTGGAGTGAGAGGGGTCCTGAATTATTCTGGCTAATTTTCCGAGGCAGCGGGAAGTGTAGACAGTGTCAATGGATGGGAGGCTGGTTTGAGTGATGGATTGGGTTTTGTTCATGATCCTTTGTAGTTTCTTTGTGGTGTTGGTAGAGCAGGAGCCCATACCAAGCTGTGATACAACTGGTAAGAATGCTTTCTATGGTGCGTTTATAGAAGTTGGTGAGAGTTGTAGTGGACATACCAAATTTCCTTAGTCTTCTGAGAAAGTCGAGGTGGGCTTTCTTAACTATAGTGTGGGCATGGAGGGGGGGGACCAGGGCAAGTTGTTGGTGACCGGAACACCTAAAACGTGAAGCTCTCAACCATTTCTACTTTGTCCCCATTGATGTATCAGGGGAATGTTCTCCTTCAAGCTTCCTGAAGTTGATGACAATCTCTTTTGTTGACATTGAGAATCTGTCGTACCAGATTCTCTATCTCATTCCTGTACTCTGTCTCCTCACTTGAGATCGAACCCACCGCCTTCTCGAGGGGGCAATTAGGCTTGGGAATAGTGGCACTCAAATCTCATATTCATCATCACTTAGGTGGGGGTAATGGTGGGGTACTGAGAGAGTGCTGCACTGTTGGTGGTGCCATCCTTTGGAATGAGGGGGCATTTAATTGAGGTTCTGTTTGCTCTCTGGGTGGGCATGACAGATCCCGTGGTCACCATTTCGAAGGAAGAGCCGGGAGCTCGTCCCTGGCGATGTGGTCAATATATTTCACCCCCCCAGCTAAAACAAAATCTTACCTGGTCGTTTATCGCATTGCTGTGTGGGAGCTTGCTGTGCACAAACTGGTGGATGCATTCCTTGCGTTACAGTTCAACAGTTCTCATTAATATTGCATCTTTAACATGAACAATTATCCCACGTCATGGTGAACCAATCGGACACCGTGCCGTGTCGCGAGGTAACAGGACGTGTGAGCAGAAGCTTGGTCAGAGTGGCTCTAAGGAGCATGTTAAAGGAGAGGTGGAGAAACGGGAGATTTAGAGAGGGAATTCGGGAGGCTAGGGTCCAGGCGGGTGAGGGCACGGAGCGATGAATTCAGACATGCTACAAAGGTCTGAAACGGAGGAACGCGGTGAGGGGGGGAGCGGCAGGTAGTTGGGGGGAATCTGGAAGGGTTCTGGAGATCGCCAGAGACTTCAGAAACAAAATCCAGGCTCTTACCCGTCATGCCGGTGCTGAAGGGGAGCTGCGCCTTTCGGTAAACCATCTGACCCCTCGGACAGGGGTCCCACGGTCACCGTTTCGAAGAGGAGCAGGGGAGTTCTCTCTGGTGTCCTGACCTGCAACTATCGCTAAAAACTACACGGCTAAAACGCAGCAGGTTGGTTGGACGTGGGTGCATTGCCGTGGGATCTTGCTGTGTAGCGTTCGCTGGCAGGGTCTCCCACCTCACAATAGGGACCACGCTTCCAAAGCAAAGCGCTTCATCGGCTGTGAGGCACCTTGAGGTGTCCGGGAGCCGTGAGGAGTGCGAGATTTCCCCCACTCCGTGTGTAGCCAGCACGAGCCAGTGCTCATTATAAGTGAGTTAGGGCAAAGAGACAGGAGTGCTGTAATTCTCACGTGGCAATGAGCTGAATATCTCCTTCCTTTGGCCTGAAGCTCGTGCTGTTTTGTAAATTGGGTCCAGTGGGGTCGTGGAGTTCATCACCTGCTGGCAAACACGTGTCCCCGGCAAGCCGAACTCTTCCAGAATGTTCCGAGCAGCGGACCACCAGCAGGAAGCTGGCAGCTCTACAGAAGAGGTTACTTGCTCAGGGAGACCAGTGCCTGAGGCACTTGTGCAGTAAGATCCGACCAAGCCCGTCACCACAACAGCTACTGTCAAACCAACGGTTCACTGGAACAGCTCCTTGCAACTCTGGAAAAGCATCTTTTCTGTATTCGTCCATAGGATGTGAGCAAAAAAAACAGAGAAAATTACAGCACAGGAACAGGCTCTTTGGCCTTCCAAGCCTGCTGCCCTGACTGAACTAAAAGGGACCATAATCTCTCTGTTCCCATCCTATTCATGGATTTATGAAGATGCCCCTTAAAAGTCACCATCATAGCTGCTCCCACTATCTCCAGGCACCCACCCACCCTCTGTGTAAAAAACCTGCCTCCTACGTAGAATCATAGAACCCTACATTGCAGAAAGAGGCCCTTCGGCCCATCGAGTCTGCACCGAACACAATCCTACCCAGGCCCTACCCCCATATATTATACCCACTAATCCCTCTAACCCACGCATCCCTGGACACTAAGGGGCAATTTCTTAGCATGGCCAATCAACCTAACCCGCACATCTTTGGACTGCGGGAGGAAACCGGAGTACCCAGAGGAAACCCACGCAGACACGAGGAGAATGTGCAAACTCCACACAGACAGTGACCCGAGCCGGGAATCGAACCCAGGACCCTGGCGCTGTGAAGCAGCAGTGCTAACCACTGTGCCACCCTCCTTTAAACCTTGCCCCCCGCACCTTAAACCTGTGCCCCCCTAGTAATTGACTCTTCCACCCTGGGAGAAAGCTTCTGACTGTCCACTCTGTCCGTGCCTCTCATAATCTTGTAGATTTCTACCAGGTTGCCCCTCACCCTCCATCGTTCCAGTGAGAACAAACCAAGGGTGTGCTGGCTAGGCCAACATCTATTACCTTTCCCTAATTGGCCTTTGTGAAGTTGGTAATGAGCTGCCTTCTTGAGCCGCTGTAGTCCATGTGGTGTAGGTACACCCACAGTGCTGTTAGGAACAGAGTTCCAGGATTTTGACCCAGCGACGGCCAATATATTTCCGAGTCAGGGTGGTGAGTGACTGGGAGGGGAACTTGGAATTAGAGTGGTCGTGTCAGAGATCCTATGAAAGAAGCCGTGGCAATTTATTTATTCATTCATATGGGTGGCAGTGGGGGGGGCAGAATTACTGGGTGGGCCTCTGCAGTCATATGTAGGCCAGACCGGGTAAGGGTGGCAGATTTCCTGACGTAGAATCCATAGAATTCCTACATACAGAAGGAGGCCATTCGGCCTATCCAGTCTGTGCTGACCACAATCCCTCCCAGGCCTTATTCTTGTAATCCCCCATATTTACCCTGCTAATCCCCTGACACTAGGGTCAATTTAGCACGGCCAATCAATCAAACCCGCACACATCTTTGGACTGTGGGAGGAAACTGGAGGAAACCCACGCAGACACGAGGAGAACGTGCAAACTCCACACAGCCAGTGACCCGAGGCCGGAATCGAACCTGGGTCCCTGGTGAGGTAGCAGTGCTAACCGCTGTGCCACCGTGCCGTCCCTAAAGGATATCAGTGAACCAGATGGGTTTTTATGACAATAGTTTCATTGTCATTAAGCTTTTATTTCCAGAGTTTTATTGAATTTAAATTTTACCATCTGCGTGGCGGGATTTGAACCCAGAACATTACCCTGGGTCCAATGACAATACAGTTACACTGCTGCCTCCCCAAACTTGCTGCAGTGCGTCATCCCGTTGTAATTAGTGGGACAAACAGCCGGAGGTAAATCCAAGGTTTACCGTGATTCGCAAAGTTGGCCTCAGCAATAATGAGGTTGGAGTGAATGGCTGGAGTTTTTCCGTCACACCCGCTCTGGGATCAGGGGAAAGGTCACAGAACGGAATTCTCCACTGGTCTCGGGCAGGATTTTATGAGGCCATTTCAAGGGTCAGTTGAGAGTCAACCACATTGCTGTGACTCTGGAGTCACATGTAGGCCAGACCGGGTAAGGACGGCAGATTTCCTTCCCCAGAATCCGTTTCTTCGGTGCAGAAGGAGGCCATTCAGCCCATCGAGTCTGCACTGACCACAATCCCGTCCAGGCCCTAATCCTCATAACCCCTCCAACCGTGCCCAAGCGAGGTCGTAAAATACCAACCAATGCCTACCAATTGTGTCAAATTTAACAACCGCTGGTGATATTTTGAGATATTTTATATATTTAAGGAATGAATTCACTGACTGATTGAAATGTACCCCAGGCACTTAGCCAGTTATCCGGCCAGATAACTCTGGAATCAGGAATTTCGAATGCTCGAAAGAAAACATTCAATATTGTATTCATACGCAACCATCAGAATAAAACTTGCACCTTCCCTGACCACCTGATGTGTCAAAGCTCTCTACAGCCAATGAAGTACCAGTGAAGTGGAGTCACTCTTGTAATGTAGGAAACACCAGCAGCCAACCTGTGCACAGCAAGATCCCACAAAACAGCAACGAGATAATGATCAGATTTTTTTAGTAGAACGTAGAACCCTACAGTGCAGAAACAGGCCCTTCAGCCCATCGAGTGTGCACCGACCACAATCCCACCCAGGACCTATCCCTACACATTTACCCGCTAATCCCTCTAACCTACACACCCCAGGACACTAAGGGACAACTTTTTTAGCACGGCCAGTCAACCTAACCCGCACATCTTTGGACTGTGGGAGGAAACCGGAGCACCCGGAGGAAACCCACGCAGACACGAGGAGAATGTGCAAACTCCTCACAGACAGTGACCCGAGCTGGGAATCGAACCCAGGTCCCTGAAGCTTGTGAAGCAGCAGTGCTAACCACTGTGCTACAGTGCCGCCCCTAATGTTAACTAACAGATAAATATTGATTAAGACAAGTGATGAGTAACCCAGGCTAGTGAGTGGTCCTCCTTCATCTCAGTGCACGGCATATACACGGTGAATATTTTATAACGAGTTATAGAAAATGCTTCATCATTTCTATATTAATAGAAATGTCATCAACTTCAAATGGTAAAAACTAAAGGAATATTGATTCTTTGGACACAGAGGGAGTGCACGGCTCTCACAGTCAGTGTTGTGAGTAATCAGCCCCCACCTCACTTCACTCGCCCTCGCTCTACGTGCCTATCACTTCACTCACACCAGGAGGAAAAAAAACTACACGGACGGGAACCAGCGGAATGTGGTGACCCCGCGCCTGGGGCAACGGTCAACAAAATGTCTCACAGGGGCGGCACTCGGAACCCAGATAGGCTGCGTGTGACCCCTGAGGCCATGGTTTGCCCACACTTGCCTGAGCGCAATGAAGGTTCACTCCAGTCATTCCTAGAATGAGAGAGAGCTGTCCCGCGAGGGGAGATTGAGCGGAATGGGCCCATGTCCTCTGATGAGCGTAATTAGTAAGACTCGATAAGTTAGTGACCCCACAAGATGGAGGCTACCAAAAGAGAAAACGCTGGACAATCTCGGTCTGACAGCATCTGTAAAGAGAGGAAAGAGCTGATGTTTCGAGCCCAGATGACCCTTTGACAGAGTTTTGTCAAAGATGTAGGCTGGGTGGGGAGGGAACCCCCCCCGCCACCCCACCCCCACAACCCAAACTCCCCTGGTGGAATGTACAACTGTGGACTCATTCCCCTGCAAAAGACAAGCTGACTGAGTAGATAGATTTCTGATCGATAAGGGAATTAAGGGTTATGGGGAGAAAGCGGGAAAGTGGAACTGATCCACTTCAGATCAGCCATGACCTTATTGAATGGCGGGGCAGGCTCGAGGGGCTAGATGGCCGACTCCTGCTCCTATTTCTTATGTTCTTGTGACTGATGAGAGGAGAAACGTTTTGGATAAAAATGTGAGATGTTGCAGGGAGGGATACGGGTAATAACTGGTGTCACCGTGAACGGTACGGCAGCCACTAAACAGCCAATCATTGTTATTGCCAAAGTAAGTGTGCGTTCGGTGAATGTGCAGCTCAGCAATCTCACCTCAACATCTCACTCTCTTTTTGTCTCTCCACAGAACCATACAATGACACAACACAGCAGTTCATGATACGATACGGAGCCAGGCAGCTTGCTTTGGGAAGGCGACAGAACTCCAAGTATAAATGACCTCCTCACTCTTTGCACGAGAATGTTTTCAAAGATGGACATTTTGGAGAGATTAAACAAAAAAGCATTGTATTATAATATAAAAAAAAGACACAAGACTTGCATCGGTCAAATATTGATTTCTTTACCTGTCGTTTGACCTTTTAAGCTAACATACAGAGTTTCTGTGTATACTATATATTTATAGTATATAAAAAGTGTTACACATGTTATGTTACTGATCCCTTTTGCCAGCCCCCCCGTCCTCCCTAGCCCCTCCACCCCCTCAGCCCTCTACCCCGACCCTTCAACAAACATGGAGTGTATTTGTGGGCATTGCCATAATACTGATAGCAATATCATTCATGTGATAGATGTAATGTATCGCAAACATCCACCTGTTCTAGAATCCATTGGAAAGCTTCCTGCCTTTAAAACTTTCTTTAATGACCTTTCTGTACAATCACCGTTCCAGTCAATTAAACCCCGCTTTATCCATAACTGTTATTAGTGTTTATTCTGCTGTTTGAACCTGGATTTTGCTGGAATTACTGTGTTTATAATAACAAAATAAACCCATGTATCAATGATGTGCTCCTTGTTTTCAATCATCGTCACAGTGGTTAGCACTGCTGCTTCACAGCTCCAGGGTCCTGGGTTCGATTCCCGGCTCGGGTCACTGTCTGTGTGGAGTCTGCACATTCTCCTTGTGTCTGCGTGGGTTTCCTCCGGGTGCTCCGGTTTCCTCCCACAGTCCCAAGATGTGCGGGTTAGGTCGATTGGCCATGCTAAGAAATTGCCCCTTAGTGTCCAGGGATGTGTAGGTTAGAGGGATTAGTGGGTATAATATGTAGGGATATGGGGGTAGGGCCTGGGTGGGATTGTGTTCAGTGCAGACTCGATGGGCCGAAGGGCCTCTTTCTGCACTGTAGGGTTCTTATGGTTCTATGATCACGTGAAAGACCGACTTTGGAAGCCAGTGAGGCACAATCCACCCCTGACCCTTGACCTCCAACCCTGCAACCGTCCCCTCCCATTTCTCCCATCCCACCCCATGCTCCCAATCTCTCCTCTCCCCTCCCCCAGCAGGTGTTATAAGACCAGGAGACCATAAAACACAGGAGCAGAATTAGATCATTCTGCATTCTGCACTATGGACTATATGACCTTCAACTAAAATGTTTAGTCACTCGTGCACACTTGGGTGGCACGGTAGCACCGTGGTTAGCACTGCTGCCTCACATCACCAGGGAGCTGGGTTCAATTCCCAGCTTGGGTCACTGTCTGTGCAGAGTCTGCACATTGTCCCCATGTCTGTGTGGGTTTCCTCTGGGTGCTCCATTTACCTCCCACAGTCCAAAGATTGTGCAGGTTAGATTGATTTATTATTGTCACATGTATTAACATACAGTGAAAAGTATTGTTTCTTGCGTGCTATACAAAGCAATACCGTTCATAGAGAAGGAAATGAGAGAGTGCAGAATGTAGTGTCACAGTCATAGCTAGGGTGTAGAGAAAAACCAACTTAATGTGAGGGAGGTCCATTCAAAACTCTGACAGCAGCAGGGAAGAAATTTTTCTTGAGTCAGTTGGAACGTGACCTCTGACTTTTGTATCTTTTTCCCGAAAGAAGAAGGTGGAAGAGAGAATGTCCGGGGTGCGTGGGATCCTTAATTATACTGGCTGCTTTCCTGAGGCAGCAGGAAGTGTAGACAGAGTCAACGGATGGGAGGCTGGTTTGTGTGATGGGTTGGGCTACATTCATGACCCTTTGTATTTCCTTGTGGTCTTGGGCAGAGCAGGAGCCCAGACCAAGCTGTGATACAACCAGAAAGAATGCTTTCTATGGAGCATCTGTAAAAGTTGGTGAGAGTTGTAGCTGACATGACAAATTTTCTGTGTTTTTATAAAAAAACTTTAATCACAACTAGCGAACTCTGCACAGTTTCTGGTCACCATATTAAAGGAAGAATGTAATCACACTGGAGAGGAGATTGATACAGGATGTTGTTCGGACTGGAGATAAGTTAAGATTAAGTTTAATAAGTTTTTTAATAAGTTTAATACTTTAATAAGTTTAAGTTAACTTATTAGTGTCACAAGTAGGCTTACATTAACACTGCAATGAAGTTACTGCGAAAATCCCCTAGTCGCCACACCTGTTCGGGTACACTGAGGGAGAATTTAGCATGGCCAGTCCAACTAACCAGCACACCTTTCAGAATGGGGGAGGAAACCAGAGCTCCCAGAGGAAACCCGTGCAGACATGGGGACAATGTGCAGACACCACACAGAGAGTAATCCAAGCCAGGAATTGAACCTGGGTCCCTGGCGCCGTGAGGCAGCAGAGCTAACCATTGTTCCACCCTTAGTTTCAGTAAAGAGGAAAGATTGAACAGGCTGACGGGAGATTTAATGGAGGTTTATAACATTATGTGGGCTGGGATGGAGTGGATAGGAAAGGATCTATTTTTGTTCATTGGAACCTAAGTACAGGTTGGGTACAGGTCTAAAGAAGTTGACAAAGGTTTTAGGAGATTGGAGTACTTAATTTTCATTTAGAAGGGGGGGGTGGGGGCTGAAATTCATTGTCTGAATGGGTGATGGAGGCAGGGACCACTCATCACATTAAAAAAAAACACTTTGACCGAAACTTGAGATGTTGAAAACAATCGGCCAGTAGACTGGAAAGTGGGAATAGGCCGGAGAACTGTCACAGGCACGACGGGCCGAAGGGTCTCCTCCACCATAAATAATCCAGTGGCTTTCTGAAGCATCACCCATGGCTTGGTTGATAGCGCCCTGACCTCTGAGCCAAACGTTTGGGAGTTCCTCTTTCGGAAGCTGGAATGCAGAATGGAGGATCCAGTTCGAGGAGGGAGGAAACTGCTATCTGTGAGTAAGACACTAAATCAGAACCGGAGGCCCCCCCCGCCCCTCCGTCTGCCAGCTCCAACGCCTTTCCTTAATTTGAAGGGACCGGAACTTCTCACTGGTGTCGGGGGCGAATAATTATCCCTCCAACAGTAGATCAGTGAGACCTGATCAGATTATTACCTCATTGCTATTTCCAGGAGCTCGAGAGTGAGAAGGAGAAACTTTAGAAGAGATGTAAGGGGCAAGTTTTTCACACAGAGGGTGGTGAATGCTTGGAACGTGCTGCCAGTGGAAGCAGATTCCATAACAATGTCCAAGAGGTATCTGGATAGATACATGAATATGATGTGGGGATGCCGACGTTGGACTGGGTTAAGCGCAGTAAGAAATCTTCTTACTGTACGTAAATGAATAGGCTGGGAATAGAGGGATACGGACCACGTAGAGGTAAGAAAATATTAGAGGCATCTGTGCTGGCAGAGACTTGGTGGGCCGAAGGGCCTCTTCCTGTCCCTTTTGTTCTTTGTGTTCAATGCTCAAATTGGCCACAGTCTTCTCACCATTACAACAGTGACTGATTTGAAACCACGAGTCAAGAAAACTTGAGTTCGCTGTCCAAGGCTGGTGTGGGGAATCTGAGTGATCATTCCTCCTAGTCTGTGTGGGAGACAACTACAGGAAGGGCATCCTGGTACAGTCCAGATGAAGGAATTAGTTAGTTTTAGAGGCAATGTTTAGATGCTTAGGTTGAAGAAAAAATGGAACAGTGCCTGAATAAGAAATACAACATTGCTGTCTCCTTTACACCCTTGGGATTGGCCTAAAATGCTGTCGCAAAAATTGCATGTAGATTTTGCAGGTGTAGCTGAGGTGTAGACGACATGTTCGTCATCAGAATTGATGCACACTCGAAGTGACCAGAGATTATTATCATGAGATCTACTGTATTTGAATAAACCATTGAAAAAGTAAATGTGTTCAACATATCTGCATCTGATCATCCATCAACAAATGATTACCATTTGTTAAAAGTTTCAAAACAGCAAGGTTCATTATTAATTGATTAATTAATTAATTAATTAATTCACCTCAATAATTGAGGTGAACTTTGGGTAATCGCATGAGCAGTTTCTGTAAAATATCAAAAAGCTTTGACACAGAAACTACTCATGCAATGACCCAAAGTTCATCTGAATTATTGCTCTCAAAGAGTAAGAGAACAATGTTTAATTTGTTATTGGCTCCAAAAACGTCAGAGATCAACAACAATCTCAAGGTGCGAGACAGGAAGTGAGGGCAAAACAACACTCATTGCAAAAAGAAGATCGAGTGTTAGGTATAATTTTGCCGTGACTGAGACATGGGGACCAGCCACGGTTTTAGTAAGAACAGGTTGAATTTCTTACATGGTCCAAACCGAAGATGAACTAGTTTGGTGATACCAGGCTGACCAATTGACATCTCAAAATGATTTCTCAGAATTATCTCCGGAAGTACCAACTTCATTAGGCCCTAGTGTTGTGAATGCTATTATGGAAGACTTAGATGATTGTGTCTATGCTACTATATCAAGTGAGAATGATGCAGAATTAGTTCTAAGAGAAAAAGTGTCCACTGAAACTCCACAGAACCATAGAAAATTACAGCTCAGAAACAGGTCTTTTGGCCCTTCTTGTCTGTGCTGACCCATTTTCTGCCTAGTCCCACTGACCCGCACTTGGACCATATCGCTCCACACCCCTCTCATCCATCAACCCGTCCAAGTTTTTCTTAAAAGTGACCCCGCATTTACCACTTTATCCGGCAGCTCATTCCACACTCCCACCACTCTCTGTGTGAAGAATCCCCCCCCTAATATTCCCTTTCAACTTTTCTCCTTTCACCCTTGACCCATGCCCTCTGGTTTTTTTCTCCACCAGCCTCAGTGGAAAAAGCCTGCTTGCATTCAGTCTATCTATACCCATCAAAATCTTATACACCTCTATCAAATCTCCCCTCATTCTTCCACACTCCAATTCATACTTCTGGGTTCAAAGACGCTCAAATCCCAGAACGCCTTATACAATCAAAGAGGAATGGATACCCTCCTGATTGACTTTATTATTGATTGTGTGTAATGACTAATGATGCAGAGTACTGTATCTAGAGTATTATTGATCCAATTTAACATCATCATTTGATTTTGATTTGATTTATTGTCACATGTATTAGTATACAGTGAAAAGTATTGTTTCTTGTGCACTATACAGTCAAAGCCTACTGTTCATAGAGAAGGAAAAGAGAGAGTGCAGGATGTAATGTTACAGTCATAGCTAGAGTGTAGAGAAAGATCAACTTAATGCAAGGTAGGTCCATTCAGAAGTCTGACAGCAGCAGGGAAGAAGCTGTTCTTGAGTCGGTTGGTACGTGACCTCAGACTTTTGTACCTTTTTCTTGATGGAACAAGGTGGAAGAGAGAATGTCCGGGGTGTGTAGGATCCTTAATTATGCTGGCTGCTTTTCTGAGGCAGCGGGAAGTGCAGACAGTCTTAATGGATGGGAGGCTGGTTTGTGTGATGGATTGGGCTACATTCATGATGTTTTGTAGTTTCTTGCAGTCCTGGGCAGAGCAGGAGCCCACACCAAGCTGTGATACAACCATTTATTGTCATGAACACAAAA
The DNA here is from genome assembly GCF_965287045.1 of Carcharhinus amblyrhynchos. Lineage (NCBI taxonomy): Eukaryota > Metazoa > Chordata > Chondrichthyes > Carcharhiniformes > Carcharhinidae > Carcharhinus > Carcharhinus amblyrhynchos. Next base: position 132,959 of record NW_027649856.1, on the reverse strand, counting down.
GTAAAGGGGGGAAGATGTTATATATTTAAGTGGTTGTATAATTCCTTTAATAGCAGGTCACATGACGACCATGAGGTGTTTCACAGGTTCCGTTTAGTTACAGTTTCTGTTCTGTGTAGAGAATGTCTCTTTCAGTAAACCTATCGTGTGTTACTTTGAATTTACATGTGCAAAGCATGTTTTTCTCTTTTGGTTTAAACTCCGCAACTCCTAACGTATAGTTAGGACATTACAGTTAGCAACCCCTAGGTAGCATCTTAAAATCATAACCAAAATAGCTAAGATCCTACTCCTCACTTTATACATTGAAACAAAGAATATTTGTTCCGCCTTCTGCCAAATTCACAAAACCATTTTGGTTGCCACTTAAGATTCAACAGTCAAAAATTATACGACTGTTAAAATCATTTTTCAACGAGAAGCTTTAAACGTTTTGACCCTGTCACAATTTTCTTTCTGTGCCTGCTTTCAGTCTGACGTGTTTGTCACAATGTTTGAAAGGTAGATTAGTTCCTTTAAGACGAAGTGGAACATGTTTTTTTTTAACTACTTTTCCTCTCTGTGACGGTTTGGTTTTCCGCAAGGACCTTTGGCGAATACCCAAAATAGAAGCAGGGAGTCAAATCTCTGAGAAAAGAGGTTGCAGAACTGGCAGTGTGTGGCAAAAGGGAAAGGCAGACTTGCATTCGCATAGAGCCTGTCACATCCTTTGGATAGCCCAAAGTGTTTTACAGCCAATGAAGATTGCGGAGTGTATTCATTGTTGAAAACACTGATTTGATATGATTTGATTTATTATTGTCACATGTATTAGTACACAGTGAAAAGTATTGTTTCTTGCATGTTATACAGACAGAGCATACTGTTCATAGAGAAGGAAAGGAGAGAGTGCAGAATGTAGTGTTACAGTCATAGCGAGGGTGTAGAGAAAGATCAACTTAGTGCGAGGTAGGTCCATTCAAAAGTCTGGCAACAGCAGGGAAGAAGCTGTTCTTGAGTCGGTTGGTACGTGACCTCAGACTTTTGTATCTTATTCCTGAAGGAAGAAGGTGGAAGAGAGAATGTCCGGGACGCGTGGGGTCCTTAATTACGCTGGCTGCTTTTCCCCGAGGCAGTGGGAAGTGTAGACAGAGTCAACGGGTGGGAGGCTGCTTTGTGTGATGGATTGGGCTACATTCACAAACTTTTGTGGCTCCTGAGAACCAGGTTGTTGATAACAAGCCCCCAGATGTCATAAGAACCTGTAATTTTTTTTCTTTATTCCTCCGTGGAATATGGGTGTTGCTGGCTGGCCGAGCATTTTTTGGCCATCCCTAATTTCCCGGACAATTGAGTGGTTCACTCAGCTTCTTCCCTGCTGCATCAAACTTTTGATTGGCCCTACCATGTTCAATAATATCCTTTAGGGAAGGAAATCTGCCGTCCTTACCCGGTCTGGCCGACATGTGACTCCAGGGCCACAGCAATGTGGTTGACTCTCAACTGCCCTCCAAGGGCAACTAGGGATGGGCAATAAATGCTGGCCCAGCCAGCAACGCCCATGTCCTATGAATAAATTAAAAATTATATTAAGCTGATCTTTCTCTACACCCTAGCTATGACTGTTACACTATATTCTGCACTCTCTCCTTTCCTTCTCCCCTGTGGACTCTATGAATGGTATGGTTTGTCTGTATAGCATGCAAGAAACAATGCTTTTCGTTGTATTCCAATATGTGACAATAATAAATCAAATCAAGTCCACCACGTTGAACAAAGATCAGAGACCATAGAGCAGATCAGCGCAGGAACAGGCCCTTCGGCCCTCCAAGGCTGCGCCAATCACATCGTTCTATCTACTCCAACTGCATGTATCCCTCTATACTAGGCTTGTACTCGTTAGAGTTTAGAAGAATGAGGGGAGATCTCATTGAGACGTATAAGATGATGAATGGGATGGATAGGATAGAGGTGGAGAGACTCTTCCCGCTCAAAAAAGACAGTAGGACTAGGGGGCACAGCCTCAAGATAAAGGGGAGGCGGTTTAGAACGGAGTTGAGGAGGAACTTCTTCACTCAAAGGGTGGTGAATCTCTGGAATTCTCTGCCCGTTGAAGTGGTGGAGGCTGCCTCGCTAAATATTTTTAAGACACGGGTTGATGGGTTTTTGATAAGAGAGGGGATTAAGGGTTATGGGGAGAGGGCGGGAATGTGGAACTGAGCCACGACAGATCAGCCATGATCTTACTGAATGGCGGGGCAGGCTCGAAAGGCTAGATGGCCTACTCCTGCTCCTATTTCTTATGTTCTTATGTTCTTATGTTCTATTCCCCATCTGTTCATGTGCCTATCCTGGTAAGTCTTAAATGTCACTAATGTATCTGCCTCAACCATCCCACTTGGCAGCACATTCCAGGCCCCCCCCCCCCCCACCCCACCCCACCCTCTGTGTAAAAAACTTCCCCCCCACATCTCCACTGAACCTTTCCCCCCCCCTTATCTTGAACTTGTGCCGCCTTGTTATTGCCATTCTTGCCCTGGGAAGAAACTTCCAACTGTTCACCTTCTCTCTGCCACTTATAATTGTATAAACATCTATCAGGTCGCCTCTCAGCCTTCGTCTTTCCAGGGAGAACAATCCCAGTTTATTCAATCTCTCCTCATAGCTAATACCCCCCCATACCCGGCAACATCCTGGTAAACCATTTCTGTCCAAAAGTCTCCGTGTCCTTCTGGTAACGTGGTGACCAGAATTGCTGTGTGTCTGGAGTCACATGTGGGCCAGACTGGGTAAGGACGGCAGAATTTGCTCCCCAGAGGACATCAGTGACCCAGATGAGTTTTTAATGACAAATCATTATTGAGAAGAGTTTTCAATTCCAGATCCTATGAGCTGAATTTAAATTCCATCAGCTGCCTCGGTGGGATTTGAACGTGTGTCCCCTGGGCATTAGCCTGGGCTTCTGGGTTACCAGTGACATTATCAGTCATTCTGCCACCACCGAGGGATAAATCTTAGCCAGGATATCAGGGATAAGCCGTCTGCTCTCCTCGCGATAATCTAATGGAGTTTTATCCTGGGTTTTGTCCTCAATTTTCTGGAGCGTGATTTCAATCTTTGACCTTCTGGAAAGCGAGGGCCAGGGGTGACTTAACAAAGATCTTTAAGATGATGAAAGGGGTTCTTGGATAGATGTAGAAGAGATTTTTCCACTGAGGGGGGGGGAGTGGGGGAGGTGGTAAGGGGTGGTGGAGTGGTGATGGGTTGTGGGAGGTGGGGCTGGGTGTGTGGCAGTGATGGGATGGGGGCTGGTGGGGGGGCAGTGATGGGTTGGGAAGGGGTACCAGAACTGGAATGTCACCAATACGAACACACTCACTGATAAAACCACTCGGCATTTCGGGAGAAACTACAGTAGCCAAAGGGAGCTGGGAGAGAATGTGGAATATTTGAGAAAAAGAAGTAAAAATATCAACGCAGTTTCAAAGTCCTGAAGAAATCAGATTGGGTTCGAACCGCTGGGTGGAATTCTTCCACCTGGGGACTAAGTCTGGGGGTGGGAGCGGGAACTTGAACTGCTTCTGGCTCGGGAGATTGGCAGGGAAACATGCAAAGTCTTAGCAATCTGTAATTAATTATACAAGTGGATGTTTTGTGTTGTATTCAATGGTAGGGCAGGCCTGGGAGATGCCTTTGTGTTTTGTTTATTCATTCGTGGGACATGGGTATCGCTGGGCCAGCATTTATTGCCCATCCCTAGTTGCCCTTGGAGGGCAGTTGAGACTCACCCACATTGCTGTGGCTCTGGAGTCACATGTAGGCCAGACCGGGGTAAGGACGGCAGATTTCCTTCCCCAGAGGACACTAGTGAACCAGATGGGTTTTTCCAAGAATTGACAATGGTTTCACAGTCATCAGTAGATTCTTAATTCCAGATATTTTTTAATTGAATTCAAATTCCACCATCTGCCGTGGCGGGATTCGAACCCGGGTCCCCAGAACATTAGCTGAGTTTCTGGATTAATAATCTAGCGATAATACCACTAGGCCATCTCCTCCCCTTGTGCCTGGGTGTCATATTGAAAAGTTGTCCAATCTGACCGATCTAATCATGAAGAACAAAAATGGACCTCCTGAGAACGAAGAAGGGTTTCTGGGAACATTCTCAGGCCGGGAGGTGGACCTCCTCCAGGACAACAAGTCGGGAATATCCACCTGTAGATGCCTTCCACACTCCCCCCACCCCCAATACCCTGCACCCGTTGCTGTGATGTTCCAGGGTCCAGTATTGGGGGGGGGTGTTCTTCAGAAACACTGGCGCCAGCCCCAGGCGCTGATTCAGGTGATTCCCAAACTCCACACGCTGTGTTATTCCAGATGCATTTCACACACCAGCGTGTTTTCCAAAGGTGGAGACCTTTGGTGGTCTCCATCTGCATCATACGAGTGTGACACCGACGAGTTTCACGCCAGCCCCCAAACAGGGGCACCTGTGGAAGGCCCCTCTGTAAATCCATGCCAGGATAAAACCAATTTCTGGGCCTCCAGCTGAATTCTACATCCCCCTCCCACATTCCCCCACCCCCCCCAGCCCCCACATCCCCTCCACTCCATTAAACCCACCACCAGGAGGTGTGGAGGATTTCCACCCATGGGATCTGCTTCTCTCTCTCCACAGGAGTTGCCAGACCTGCTGAGTTTTTCCAACGTTTTCTGTGTTATTTTGTTAAAAATCAAAAATCTCCCCCTTTTAAGACAGAGATAAGAAGAATTTCTTTTCTTTCAGAGAATCATTAGCCTTTGGAATTCTTTCCACAGAGAGCAGTGGAGGCAGGGCCATTGGAGGTTGAGTTAGACAAATTTGCGATGGGTAAAAGTGTCGAGGGTAATTGGGGAAACTGGAGGTAAGATCCACTATCAGGTGAACCATGATCTTATTGAATGGCAGCAGTGATGAAGGGCCGAATGGCCTATTCCTCCTTCTAATTCCTTTGTTCCTCATCCTACTTGGAGGTGTTGAGGTGAATATCATAGAATCATAGAATCCCTACAGTGCAACAGAAGGCCATTCAGCCCATCGAGTCTGCACCAACTACAATTCCATCCAGGTCCGATCCTCATGGCCCCACACATTTACCCCACTAATCTCTCTAAACTACGTATTCCAGGACACTAGGGAACCAGCATGTCTTTGGGACTGTGGAAGGAAACCAGAGCACCTGGAGGAAACCCATGCAGACATGAGGAGAACATGCAACTCTGCACAGACAATGACCCAAGCCGGGTGAAGTTGGGTAAACATATGCAGGAGAAAGGATTCGAAGGATATGTTGGTAGGGTGAGATTGGGAGGGGGTAGAAGAGGCTAGGAGGGTGTGGTTCATCAACGCCCAACAGTAGGGCGAAATGACCTGTTTCCGTGCTGGGAATTGTAGATAATTTTTCATTCTGTTTGTGGAGAGGCAGGTGGTGTAGTGGTATTGATGCTGGACCAGAGATACCCAGAGTAATGCTCTGGGGACCCCGGTTCAAAACACACCACAGCAGATGGTGAAATTTGAATTCAATAAAAATCTGCAACTAAAGTTTACTGATGACCATGAAACCATTGTCAATTGTCAGGAAAACCCATCTGGTTCATTAATGTTCTTTAGGGAAGGAAATCTGCTGTCCTTACCTTACCTGGCCTGACTCCAGAGCCACAGCAATGTTGTTAACTCTCAACTGTCCCCAGATGGACAATCGGTTTAAGTTTATTTATTAGTGTCACAAGTAGGTTTACATGGAGGCGATGGCTTAGAGGTATTATTGCTCGATTATTAATCCAGAAACCCAGCTAATGTTCTGGGACCCGGGTTCGAATCCCACCACAGCAACTGGTGGAATTTGAAATCAATAAAAAAGATCTGGGATTAAGAATCTACTGATGACCATGAAACCATTGTTGGAAAAACCCATATGGTTCACTCATGTCCTTTAGGGAAGGAAATCTGCCGTCCTTACCCAGTCTGGCCTACATGTGACTCTAGAGCCACAGTACTGAAGGCAACCTGATTGAGGTGTTCGAGATTACGAGGGGCATGGACAGGGTGGATAGGGAGCAGCTGTTCTCCTTAATTGAAGACTCAGTTACAAAGGGACAAAGTTAAAAGTGAGGGGTGGGAGGTTTAGGGGGATGTGAGGATAAACTTTTTTTACCCAGAGGGTGGTGATGGTCTGGAATGCGCTACCTGGGAGGGTGGTGAAGGTGGGATGCCTCACATCCTTTAAAAAGTACCTGGATGATTACTTGGCACATCATGACATTCAGGGCTATGGACCAAGTGCTGGCAGATGGGATTAAGTGGGCAGTTCAGGCCCTCTCATGTGTTGGTAGAGGCTCGATGGGCAGAAGGGCCTGTAGTATTCTGTGATTCTGTGAATGTGGTTGACTCTTAAATGACCTCTGAAACGGCCACTCAGTTCAGAGGCAATTAAGGATAGGCAACAAATTCTGGCCCAGCCAGCGACCCCCCCACATTCCATGAAAGAATTAAAAAAATGATGTTATTGTGAAAATCCCCTAGTTGCCACACTCCGGTGCCTGTTCGGGTACACTGAGGGAGAATTTAGTATGGCCAATACACCCTAACCAGCACGTCTCTCAGACTGTGGGAGGAAACTGGAGCACCCACAGGAAACCCACAAAATCCACATTCCGTGAACAAATAAACAAAAATGTTTCTGTGTAAATACAGGAACCTTTCCAGGAATGCAAACCAAAAGAGAAAACGCTGGAAAATCTCAGCGGGTCTGGCAGCATCTGTACGGAGAGAAAAGAGCTGAGGTTTCGAGTCCCGATGACCCTGTGTCAAAGCTAAGAGGCAAAGAAAGTGGGAGATATTTGTAGTGTTGGGGGAGGGAATGAAAGGTGAGTCATAGCCACAGGAACCAAAGGAAAGGCTGCTAATGGCAGCCCATAGAGAGAATAGAGGGTGTGAGTGGCCAAACCGCAGAGAAATCAGAGGGCAAACTGTGAGAGATGAAGATGTGGGGGGAGGTGGGAGACTTCAACCTGTTGTTGTGAGACTTCTTACCTGGTTTCTGTGGCTATGACTCACCTCCCCCCCCCCGCAGTATAAATATCTCTCACTTTCTCTGCCTTTTAGCTTTGACACAGGGTCATCTGGACTCGAAACCTCAGCTCTTTTCTATCCGTACAGATGCTGCCAGACCCGCTGAGATTTTCCAGCACTTTTTCCTCTTTTGGTTTCAGGTTCCAGCATCCGCAGGAGTTTGCTTTTATCCAGAAGCGCAAATCTCGGGCAACAATTGTGCAGAGTGAGTTCTGAATGCAACAGTTAGTGCGGCATGCGGACAGGAACGGGTTAATGGTATTCAGCCAAAGAATTCTCTCTCCTTGCAGTTATCAGCTCCTCCGTAATGTGACCAAAATGCAGAATTTCGTTGCTTTTAGTCTCTGGTGGTCTTTAATTGCTTTGTTTTTTTTTAAATTCAAGTTCCTAATTTTTATTAGTAAGCTGTGAAGATTCAAGTGAGCGAATCCCCAGGGTTGGAAATTCCCCGATCACAGGCTCTTATATGCATATCTTGTATCATGTATCCAGCACAATGCATGACAAGGTCTCGCTGATGTTTCAGCGCTTTCTTCTTTTTTTGTCTGAGCTATTTGTTATTGTCTTCCGTTTTTAAGAAAGTTAATTAAATATGGAACAACACTGTGTGACATCTTTCATCCCATCATGTCATTACATCCCAATTCCACTGGGAACCCCTTTAAAAGAGTCTGAAAACAATGCGTACTAAATCAGGTTTATAGCAATCTACTTATGTAAACATACACTTACTGTTTATGTATATTTAATATAATTATCAGTTTTGTGCTGGCAATCCCAGGGGACCTATTTAACTAAAATGTGTTTCTTTTTTAAAATGTCAGCAGAAACACATTGGTTGGTACTTTATATTTAATAAATTACGCTCAGACAACAGCCTGTTCCACAGGAATGAATGCTTGGCTGTTAAATCATTTGCATTAACTGCCCAGCGCAAATGACTGTTAATGTCTCATTAATACAACAGGTGACTGGTCTAATATTGGTCTTCAATATTACAAAGGGGTTCGATGGGTTAGATGAACAACCTCCCAAACTCATGGAGAAAATCCCAAACTGGGTTGGGTTGGGTGGGGTGGGGGTGGGGGAGCAATTAATTTCAGATTGTCACCAACAAAGCCTGTCAAAAAATTTAAGAGGAAACTTTTTCGGGTGAGAGTGTGGAACTGGTTCCCACAGGGAGTGGTTGTAGTGCACAGGTAAAATTAAGGGAAGTCTAGATAAAGGAGAAAGGGTGGGAAGGATATGGGCAGCACGGTGGCACAGTAGTTGGCATCGCTGCCTCACTGTGCCAGGGATCCAGATTCAATTCCGGTCTCAGGTCACTGTCTGTGTGGAGTTTGCATGTTCTCCCCGTGTCTGCATGGGTTTCCTCCCGGGTGCTCCGGTTTCCTCCCACAGTCCAAAGATGTGCGGGTTAGGCGGATTGGTCATGCTAAATTATTCTTTAGTGTCCAAAGATGTGCAGGTTAGGTGGATTGGTCATGCTAAATTGTCCCTTAGTGCCCAAAGATGTGCAGGTTATGGGGACGGGCCATGCTAAATTGTCCCTCAGTGTCCAAAAATATGTGGGTTACAAAAACAAAGAACAACAAAGAACAACCCAGCACGGGAAACAGGCCCTTCGGCCCAACGAGCCCGTGCCGCCGCATCATCCTACACCTACCCTGCCCTGCATGTCTGCAAGTGGAACCCCTAACTTAGCCAGATTCAGGGGAGAATAGTGTCAATTTGGTAAAACCAATCAGCCTAAGAGCACATCTTTGGGGTGTGGGAGGAAACCGGAGCGCCCGGAGGAAACCCACGCAACCACAGGGAGAATGCGCAAACTCCCACAGACACAGGCCCAAATCCATGTATCTGCACAGCTAGCAGTGCCAGTCACTGAGCTGTTGCGGCGCCCGTCTACTGGTCCAGGATTAAGCACACACACTGACACGAAGTACTAGGCCACTCCTGGAACCTCCAAGAGCAGCCCACGCACGACCCACCGTGTGCATGCCCCTCATTTGACAACAAGGTGGACTTCCACCTGCAGAATAAAAAGACAAAAACGTTAACATATAAGTCTGCATTTCCAGTGTCTCCCGAGGCTCTGACCTCTCCCCTAGGTGGATTGGCCATGCTAAATTGCCCCTTAGTGTCCAAAGATGTGCAGGTTTGGTGGGATAGCCATGCTAAATTGCCCCTTAGTGCCAAAGATGTGTAGGTTAGGGCGATTAGCCACGCTAAATTGTCCCTTAGTGTCCAAAGATGTGCAGGTTAGGGGGATTGGCCATGCTAAATTGTCCCTTAGTGTCCAAAGATGTGCAGGTTAGGGCAATTAGCCATGCTAAATTGTCCCTTAGTGTCCAAAGATGTGCAGGTTAGGGGGATTGGCCATGCTAAGTTGCCTCTTAGTGTCCAAAGATGTGCAGGTTAGGGGGATTGGCCATGGTAGATGCACAGAGTTACGCTGGGGTGGGAGGGCCCGGGTAAGATGCTCCTTCAAAGATTCAGTGCAGATACAAAGGGCCAAATGGCCTCCTTCTGTAGGGATTCTATGGATCTAGGGTTCTGTATGATGTTAGGCTGCAATGAGCCGGTGCAGACACAATGGGCAAATGGTCTCCTGTGCCATTAACAAGGAAGAGTGGGAGGAAGCTAAGATGGAGCAGAAACAGCAGCACTGCTCAAGTGGGCTGAATGGTCTGTTTCTGTGTAAATTCTATAGGAACACAGGAACAGAAAAACACACGAAATAGGAGAAAGAGTCAACCGCTTGGCCCATCGAGCCTGCTGTGCCATTTGTTAATGTGACTTTAACATGGCCTTTGACAAGGTACAGCATGGTGAGTTGTTGCAATGGGTTAAATCTCACCGGATCCAGGGTGAGGTAATCAATTAGATACAAAACTGGCTGATGACAGAAGACAGAGGGTGGTTATAGAGAGTTGTTTTTCAAACTGGAGGCCTGTGATCAACGGTGTGCCTCAGGGATCAGTGCTGGGTCCACTGTTATTTGTCATTTATATTACTGATTTAGATGAGAATTTAATAGGCATGGTTAGTAAGTTTCCAGATAACGCCAAGATTGGTGACATACTGGACAGCGAAGAAGGTTATCTCGGATTGCAATGGGATCTTGATCAATTGGGCCAGTGGGCTGACGAATAGTGAATGGAGTTTAATTTAGGTAAATGTGAGGGTGATGCATTTTGGTATATCACCCAGGGCAAGACTTACTCAGTTAGTGGTAGGGCGTTGGGGAGTGTTATAGAATAGGTTCACACAGGTACAGAATACAGGGTCATAGCTCCTTGAAAGTGGAGGCACAGGTGGACAGAGTGGTGAAGAAGGCATTCTGCACGCGTGGTTTCATTGGTCAGGACATTGAATACAGAATTTGGGACATCTTGTTGAAGTTGTACAAGACATTAGTAAGGCTGCACGTGGAATATTGTGTGCAATTCTGGTCATCCTATAAAAGAAAGGATATTATTAAACTAGAAAGAGTGCAGAAAAGATTTACTAGGATGCTACCGGGACTTGATGGTTTGAGTTATAAGGAGAGGCTGGATAGACTGGGACTTTCTTCCCTGGAGCGTAAAAGGCAGAGGAGTGATCTTATAGAGATCTATAAGATAATGAGGGACAAGAAACAATTCTTTTCATTGTATACCAATACATGTGACAATAATAAATCAAATCAAGGATCTGTGGCGGCCAAGTCACTCAGCATATTTAAGAAGGAAGTAAATAGATTTCTAGACTGTAATGTGTGTGGAAAGAGAGCAGACATTGAGGGACAATTTAGCATGGTCAAATCACCCAACTTTCATGTCTTTTGGACTGTGGGAGGAAACCAGAGCACCTGGAGGAAACCCATTCAGACATGGGGAGAACATGCAAATTCCACACAGACAGTGACCTGAGATCGGATCCCTGGCGCCATGAGGCAGCAGCACTAACCACTGTTCAGTTCCTCAAACCTGTGTCCTCTGATGACAAAACATCCAGCCAGTTTCTTTATTAGAGTCCTAGAGGTTTACAGCATGGAAACAGGCCCTTCGGTCCAACTTATAGCCTCTTCATAAATTTATGGAGTTATGGAAAGAAAATGGAATGTCACCGTCTATTGGAAGGGCCAGGGAACACCAGTTTTGGTGTCCTTATCTGAGGAAGGATGTCCTTGCTCTCGATGGAGTGCAGCGAAGGTTTACCAGGCTGATTCCTGGGATGGCAGGTCTGTCGTATGAGGAGAGACTAAGTCGGTTAGGATAATAGTCACTGGAGTTTAGAAGAGTGAGAGGGGATCTCATAGAAACTTATAAAATGCTAACAGGGTTAGGACAGGATAGATTCAGAAAGAATGTTCCCGTGGATGGGGGAAGAACTCGGGATATAAGGATCAGGATATTGAATTTGAGATTAACAATGATCATAATGAATGATAGGACAGGCTCGAAGGATTGAATGGCCTGCTCCTGCTTCTATATTTCTAAATATGGTTCCAATTGTGAATGTAGTATAAAAGTGGGGATGTTTTGCTACAGTTACACGAGATGTTGGTGAGAACATGTTTGGAGTACTGTGTACACTTGTGGCCTCTATAATTACAAAAGGATATAATTACATTTGAAACAGTTGAGAGAAGGTTGACCTGACTGATTCCTGGGTTGGGGGCAGCGGGATGGGGACAGTTATCTTATGAGGAAAGATTGGACAGTTTGGATCTGTATCTACTGGAGTTTAACGAGGTGATCTTATTGAAACATTCTGAGGGGACTTGGCAGGGTGGAAGGTGGGAGGATGTTTCATAGAAACATAGAAGATAGGAGCAGGAGGAGGCCATTTGGCCCTTCCAGTCTGCTTTGCCACTCTTTACTATCATGGCTGATCATTCAGTTCATTCCCCTTGTGGGAGAGACCTAGAACCAGGGGGCACTGTTTAAAGAAAGGGATCTCCCATTTAGGACGGAGATGAGGAGAATTTCTTTGTCTCAGAGTCTCACTAATCTTGGAAATTCTCCTCCCAGAGAGGTGGAGGCTGGGTAACTGAGTCTGAATTAGATTTTTAACCAACAAGGATGTGAAAGGTTATCGGGTTTGCGGAATGTGGGTTTGAGGTCATATCAGATCGGTCACGATCTTACTGACTGGTGGAGCAGGGTCAAAGGGCTGAATGGCCTCAGTTGTATGGTTTGTTCCTGTGAATCGAAGGAACATTCATTGTCTGAATGAAAAAAAAATGGGCAAAATTGATGGATTGACAACAACGGGGCAAATATAATGTTCACTGAATTCCCTCGCTGTTACATTGCATTTGTTAGCCACCGGAGAACTCTGTTAAAATGAGAAGCTGCTGTTAGTTTGTACATTTTATTGCTCACAATATCAAAAATCATGTTATATCAGACAGCCTTAAAGTAATGCCTCCAACAAGACTGAAGAAGTTTGGCACTGTCCAGGACAAAGCAACCTACTTAGCTGGTATTCCATTCACAAGCAGTCACTCCCTCCACTGCCAATGCACAGTAGCAGCCGTCTGTACCATCTACAGCGAACACTGCAGCAACTCACAGAGGTTCCTGAGGCAGCGCCTTCCAAACACACAACCACTACCTCCTAGAAGGACAAGGCAGCAGACACCATCACCTGGAGGTTCCCCTCCAAGTCACTCACTATCCTGACTTGGAAATACATCACTGTTTCTAAAAAGTAAAACTAAAGTTTATTTATTAGCCACCTACATTAACACTGCAATGAAGTTACTGTGAAATTCCACAGTCCAGCACCTGTTCAGGTCAATGCATCCTAACCAGACTGTGGGAGGAAACCAGAGCACCCGGAGGAAACCCACACAGACACAGGGAGAATGTGCAAGCCCCACACAGACAGTGACCCGAGCTGGGAATCGAACCCAGGTCCCTGGCGCTGTGAGAGAGCAGTACTAACCTCTGTGCCACCATTGTTTCACCATCACTGTGTCGAAACGCTGGAACACTGTCCCTAACAGCCCTGTGGGTGTACCTACACCACACGGACTGCAACGGTCCAAGAAGGCAATTCCCCACCACCTTCTCAGGGGCAGTTAGGGATGGGTAATAAATGCTGGCCCATATCCCATAAATGAATTTTAAAAAATTGCAGTTATATTTACAGAATTTGCCTGTTGATTTTTGCTGGATTTATTTTGAATTAGTTGTTCGCTGGGTTCTGGATGGTGTTCAGGCAGTGAGTGCAGTTCTGGGTTTGTTTTATATGTTTTCACTTGGAATGTTTCAGCTGTTGCAAATTAAAACGCGCTGCCGAAACTGTGTGAATATCTCAAACCTAACACCTTCCAACAAGGAAAGCAGCAGCAGAGAAAGAGAGTGCCTGGTGCTGAACAGATTGTTATCAACAAACCCAGCATAACTGTGGGCAGCACGGTGGCACAGCAGTTAGCATGGCTGCCTCACGAGCGCCAGGGACCCAGGTTCGATTCCGGCCTCAGGTCACTGTCTGCGTGGAGTTTGCAAATTCTCCCCATGTCTGCGTGGGTTTCCTCCGGGTGCTCCAGTTTCCTCTCACAGTCCAAAGATGTGCAGGTTAGGTGGATTGGCCGTGCTAAATTGCCCCTTAGTGTCAGGGAGAGTAGCTAGGGGAAACGCATTGGGTTATGGGGATAGGGCCTGAGTGGGATTGTGGTCGGTGTAGGCTCGATGGGCCGAATGGATGATCAGCCATGATTGTAAAGACTTGAAGGGCCAAATGGCCTCCTCCTACTCCTATTTTCTCTGTTTCTACACTTGAAGCCTTTGCATCTGCCTTTTACCCAGGAAGATGAGACTCAGATGATAGTGGAATCCGAGGTAATTCAGATACCAGGAGGATGTAACTTTGATGAGCAGGAGGTATTGGGTAGGTTACCTGTTCTTGAAGTTTAAAAGGCACCTGTACCAGAGGGGATTCGTCCCGGGATACAGAGTGAAATACGGGTGGAAAGTACAAAGGCACTGGTCCAAATTCTGCACTCTTCCTTAGATCAGCGATGGTCCCAGAGGATTGGAGAATTGCAAACATTACAGCCTCGGTAACCCAGGGTGGCACAGTGGTGAGCATTGCTACCTCACAGCACCAGGGACATGGGTTCAATTCCTGGCTTGGGTCACTGTCTGTGCGGAGTTTGCACACTCTCCCCATGTCTGCATGGGTTTCCTCCAGGTGCTCTGGTTTCCTCCCACAGTCTGAAAGATGTGCTGGTTAGGGTGCATTGGCCGTGCTAAATTCTCCCTCAGTTTACCCGAACAGGTTCCAGAGTGTGGCGACTAGGGGATTTTCACAGTAACTTCATTGCAATGTTAATGTAAAGTTGATTTATTAGTCACAAGTGAGGCTCACACTGCAATGAAGTTACTGTGAAATTCTGCTCGTCGCCAAACTATGGACCTATTCGGGTCAATGCACCTAAACAGCACATCTTTCAGACTACAAGCCTACGTGTGACGCTAATAAATAAATTTAAATGAACTTGAACTTTGAACTTGTTCAAAAAAGTACGTAAGGATAAGCCCAGCAACTACTGGCCCAGTCAATTTGATTTGATTTGATTTATTACAGTGAAAACTAGTTTCTTGCGCACTATACAGACAAAGCATAGCGTTCATAGAGTACATACTGGAGAAGAAAAGGAGAGAGTGCAGAATGTAGAGTTACAGTCAGAGCTAGGGTGTAGAGACAGATCAACTTAATGCGAGGTAGGTCCATTCAAAAGTCTAACAGCAGCAGGGAAGAAGCTGTTCTTGAGTCAGTCGGTACGTGACCTCAGACTTTTGTATCTTTTTCCCGATGGAAGAAGATGGAAGAGAGAATGTCCGGGGTGCGTGGGATCCTTAATTATGCTGGCTGCTTTGGCCGAGGCAGCGGGAAGTTTAATAGAGTCAATGGATGGGAGGCTGGTTTGTGTGATGGATTGGGCTACAGTCATGATCCTTTTGTAGTTCCTTGCAGTTTTGGGCAGAGCAGGAGCCCGTACCAAGCTGTGATACAACCAGAAGGAATGCTTTCTATGATGCATCTGTAAAGGTTTGTGAGAGTCATAGTGGACATGCTGAATTTCCTCAGCCTGCTCAGGAAGTAGAGGCGTTGGTGGGGCTTTCTTAACGATAGTGTCAGCGTGGAGGGACCAGGACAGGTTGCTGGTGATGTGCTGATGGATTGAGAAAGGGGGAAGGAATTCAGGCAATAGATTTACCTCAGGTTTTATCAGAAATAGGTCAGGCCAATGAATTTGGATGCAGGAGCTAAAATTTGAGGTTTGAGTTGTGGTTTGCTTCACTCCATAGTTCCTCTGGAAGTCCTTTACAAGGTGCTCTGAAACGTCCTCCCTGAACATTTCTACTTCCCATTCCTCCTGAAAACTCATAGAAATCCTGCAGTACAGAAAGAGGCTATTCGGCCCATCGAGTCTGCACCAACCACAATCCCACCCAGGCTCTACCCCCATATCCGTACATATTTCACTCATTAATCCTCTAACTTATGCATCTACGGTCAATTTAGCATGGTAAATCAACCTAACCTGCGCAACTTTGGCCGGTGGGAGGAAACCGGAGCGCCTGGAGGAAACCCAGGCAGACATGGGGAGAACATGCAAACTCCACACAGACAGCAATCCAAGCTGGGAATCTAACTCATCGGCCCAGATTTTAATCTCTCTGTGCCAATATCTGCTCACAGTCAAACTATGTTTGGTAATCCTTTCTGAGAGTCCACCTGGCAATTTCCCTACAACATTAATGGTGCTATATAAATGCAAGTTGTTGCCCTTGACCTGAAATCTGAACTCATCCTCCTTTTCCCGTGGGAGAAGCCTGGAGATACTTCAGAAAAAACAAATAAAAAGCAATCAGAAGTTTAGCAGCTAACAATACAAGTATCTTTGCTTCAAAAAAATCATTTCCCTCGTCTTTGAAGAGATAGCCAGAAGGCTTTGAGGAGTTGGAATTATATCATTGCTTGAAATCAATAATGGGAAAGTTGCTCCAGTTTCTCATTGTTACTCCTTTTCCAACCATTGAAAAATCAGAGCTTTCTCACTTAGGTAAAGTTGCCATCACCTCAGATGACCGTAGACACTAACTGGTGATGGTTTAATCTGAGGGTTATCACACCTCAGGCCAGGGGCGGGCTTGACAAGACAGAGCTGCAGCTAGTGCAGGAATTGAACCCATGCTGTTGGTGTTGCTCTGCATCATAAACCAGTCGTCCAACCAACCGAGCTAAACCAACCCCCTTTCCCCCTTAGTGCAAAGGCTCGTTGTGAAGTTCGTGTGAAGCACAAACACTGCATCTGATTATCAAACTAGAAAGAGTACAGAAAAGATTTACTAGGATGCTACCAGGACATGATGGACTGAGTTATAAGGAGAGGCTGGATAGACTGGAATTTTTTTCCCCTGCATTGTGGGGGAACTTAGGGGTGAATTTATAGAAGTCTATAAAATAATGAGGGGCACAGATCAGCTAGATAGTCAATATCTTTTCCCAAAGGTAGGGGAGTCTAAAACTAGAGGCCATAGGTTTAAGGTGAGAGGGGAGAGATACAAAAGTGTCCAGAGGGGCAATTTTTTCACACAGAGGGTGGTGAGTGTCTGGAACAAGTTGCCAGAGGTAGTAGTAGAGGCGGGTACAATTTTGTCTTTTAAAAAGAATTTAGGCAGTTACATGGGTAAAATAGGTATAGAGGGATATGGGCCAAACACGGGCAATTGGGATTGGCAAGTGGTTAAAAACTGAGCAGCATGGACAAGTTGGGCCGAATGGCCTGTTTCCATGCTGTAAACCTCTGTGACTCTACGGGCCCAATTTTACCATCAAGTTGTGCCCATTTTTGGGAGTAAAAACTTGGTAAAATCGGGTGTGAGGTGAGTAGCATGATCCACGCCTGCCTCCACGCTGGTTCCCCTTTTACCAAGACCCGAAAACGGCCACAATCGGGACAGTGCATGAAATGGGTGTAACTTGCACGCATTTAAATTGACTTAGTGGGTTGCAGGCCCAACCTTACCGGTACTTCCCCTTTACCACCTCGTTCGCCCATCCAGAATCAGCGTGAAACAGACACGCTCCACAAAAGTCCGATTCGGACGCTCCAGTTAGTGAAAAAGGTACAAAAGTCTGAGGTCCCGTACCAACCGACTCAAGAACAGCTTCTTCCCTGCTGCTGTCAGACTTTTGAATGGACCTACCTCGCATTAAGTTGATCTTTCTCTACACCCTAGCTATGACTATAACACTACATTCTGCACTCTCTCCTTCTCTATGAACGGTATGCTTTGTCTGTATAGCACACAAGAAACATTATTTTTCACTGTATGTTAATACACGTGACAAAAAAATTAAATCAAATCAAATCATTACAATCACAGCTGTTTGTCCAACTCAATAGCCTAATCCTGCTTTCTCCCAACAACCTTTGATCCCATTCACCCCAAATGCTCTATCCAGCCTCCTCTTGGACCCATTCAATGTTTTGGCATCAACTATTTCCTGTGGTGATGAATTCCACAGGCTCACCACTCTCTGGGTGAAGAAATGTCTCCTCACCTCCATCCTAAATGGTCTACCCCCTATCCTCAGACTGTGGCCCCTGGTTCTGGACTCCCCCCACCACCGGGGACATCCTCCCTGCATCTACCCTGTCTGGTCCTGTTAGGATTTTATAAATCTCTTTGAGATCCCCCTCATTCGCCTGAACTCCAGTGAAAACAATCCTAACCTGGTCAATCTCTCCCCATACATCAGTCCCACCATCCCCGGGATCAGCCTGGTAAACCTTCGCTTCACTCCCTCGAGAGCAAGAACATCCTTCCTCAGAAAAGGAGATCAAAACTGCACACAATACTCTAGGTGTGGCCTCACCAAGGCCCCTGTATAATTGTAACAACACATCCCTGTCCCTGTACACGAAACCTCTCACATTTGGCCAAGGGAGCTGCTAAGATGGTTTGGCATGTTGAAAGAGACAGTGTGCCAAGTGGAAGTCAAGTACCCAGTTAAACTAGTTTATTCTGCTTTAACATACATCCATACACAAATGGCCACAACCTACATACACATTCTATGTTCTTGTTTTATTTACAAATCCAATTTAACCGCTGGTTACCTATTCTTCAGAGGATTTCTCCATTCTGGACCTAAACTCTCAGATGTTGGGATGCCAGACATACCGGATACACATGCAAGATGTGCTGGATCATTGACATGGATACCACCATCACACGAGACCACCACCCATCAGGTGCACGGTCCATACTCCTGTGACTCAGCTGATGTTGTCTACCTGATATGCTGCAGGAAAGGATGTCCCGAGGCATGGTACATCGGGGAGACCGTGCAGACGCTACGACAACGGATGAATGGATACCACGCGACAATAACCAGGCAGGAGTGTTCTCTTCTTGTTGGGGAACACTTCAGCAGTCAAGGGTATTAAGCCTCTGATCTTCGGGTAAGCGTTCTCCAAGGCAGCCTTCACAACACACAACACAGAATCGCCAAGCAGAAACTGATAGCCAAGTTCCGCACACAAGAGGACGGCCTCAATCGGATCTTGTGCTTATGTCACGCTATGTGTAACCCCCACCATTTTGCCTGGGCTTGCAAAATCCTACTAACTGTCCTAGCCTGAGACAATACACACCTCTATAAGCTGTGCTTATCCCTCTCTCCACTCGCACTGTCTGTACCTATAAAGACTCACATCCCAACCATTATCTTGCAATTATGCCTCTGTCTATATATGCCGTGTTGGGTGAACCTACCTCTCCGCTCACTTGATGAAGGAGCAGTGCTCCGAAAGCTCGTGATTCCAAATAAATCTGTTAGATGTTAACCAGGTGTTGTGAGACTTCTTATTGTCACCAAACTGTCAGAACGTGGGGAAGGGCCGTGACTCGTCTGGTCTGAGACATTTTCTCCAGCAGAGACTGACCTCGACCTCCAATTGAATTTTCCAATTAATCAGGCACGTCCGCCTGACTTGGATTGAACCTGAACGATTTTCAGGTACAATTTGTGTTGGATTAACTGTTGGTAGCTTACTGGTACCCCAACTATTAAATTCATCAAACTCATATTAGTCTTTCCAACTCCCTGCTTCTTGATGTAGATCCTGATTTACATCCAGACATACGTGTACAAACCTTACCTCTTCACCAGCTAACATTTCAACCAAATATGTGCAAGGACCACATTCTCATGGGTCTTCCCAGCAACCACTTCAACCATTCATGACCTTTCACCTGAGCTTTCTAGCTCAGCTTCCCTATCCCTATCCCTATCGTGACTTCCTTTCTGCCTGGATTCTCTCTCCGTTGTAGACTGCGCTAAACGTGACTCCAGCGATGGAACCTCGTTCTGTGCTCTTTCCAAAGCAAAGATTCAGCTGGCGTTTGGCCAATAGGAGTGTGAGATGTGTTCCAACAAATAATGACACCCGTTTGAGATGAAGTAACAACTGATGCTTCTATCAAGGGCACGTTTAACGATTCGCACTGTGCTGCTGTGTTTACCCCAGTCCAACGCCGGCATCTCTACATCACTGCTCCATTTGACGCAGGGTAGCAGCATACGTCCTACCCTGTTCAATCTCAGGAACTTTAGCCCCTATCCTGAACAAAACTGAGCTCTGTTGTCAGAAACAATTTCCTCTGGGAACCAAGAATCAACAAAACACCCAAAATAGCAAGAGTTTTCATCGATCATAGAATCTGTACAGTGCAGGAGGTGGCCATTCAGCCCATCAGGTCAGCACCAACATTCTGACAGAGTATCCCACCCACGCTCTCTCCCCATGACCCTCACATATTTACTAGCTAATCTCCCCTAACCCCCACACATTTTGGGGCACGAAGGGGCAATCTAGCATGGCCAATCCACCTAATCTGCACATCTTTGGACAATAAGGGATAATTTACCATGACCAATCCATTTAATCTACACATCTTTGGACACTAAGGGGCAATTTAGCATGGCCAATCTACCTAATCTGCACATCTTTGGACACTAAGGAATAATTTACCATGACCAATCCACTTAACCCACACATCTTGGGAGTGTGCGAGGAAACAGGAGCAGCCGGAGGAAACCCACACATACATGGGGAGAACGTGCAAACTCCACATAGATAGTGACCCACGCCAGGAATCAAACCCAGGTGCCTTACGCTGTGAGGCAGCAGTGCTAACCACTGCGCCGCAGACTTGCTGGCTATTGTTCAACTCATCAGAGAAACCTCAATCCACTTCCACAAGACACGAAATGCAGGAACCAAAGTAGGCCATTCATCACATTCACACTGCTTCATGAATTATTGTGGTCTAACGATCTATTAGGGTGAAGAGCCACTGCCTTTCACACTCTGGAAAATCTATATGCAGCCTCTGCCACACTCTAGTTGGCCATTTCCATGGTTACAAAGGTATCAAGGGCAGTTTCTTTTCTATTGCTCCAGATACTCTACACTGTTTCACTGTGTTTCTGTGTCCTACCAAACCACAGTTAACTTCTTGCGAGACTCTTTATCCACTCATCCCTAAGTGTTGTTCATAAAGATTCCATTGCAACTATAATCTGTACCTTGCAGGAATTATAATTCTATCGTCCCACAGTCTTTCACACTGAGGTGGCACAGGGGTATTGTCACTGGACTAGCAATCCAGAGACCCAGGGTAATGCCTTCTGGACCCAGGTTCGAATCCCACCCCAGCAGATGGTGAAATTTAAATTCAATAAAAATCTGGAATAAAAAATCTAATGAAGACAAAGAAACCATTGTCAATCGCTGTAAAAACCCAGCTGGTTCCTTTAGGAAAGGAAAGGCGCTGGTCTGGTCTAGATGTGACTCCAGAGCCACAGTAATGTGGGGGTGGACTCTGAAATGGCCTCAGTGCAAAGGCAATTAGGGATGGGCAATAAATGCTGGCCTATCCAGTGACTCCCACATGAATGGACTTTTAAAAAATTGGGCAACTCATTCTTATGTATAAACTATGATGTGGTTTTGAAATCCAGTGGTTAACACTGCTGCCTCACAGGGACCCAGGTTTGATTCCCGGCTTGGGTCACTGTCTAATCCTGAAGAGGGGTGTATGTTTGTGGACTATTGCTCTAAATTGGCGCAACACAGATAGCTAGCTGTTAAGAATTATGCTGTGCCGTGCTTAAGTCTTGTACTTGGTAAAAGTTATGCTAATTATTTTTGTTTTTAAATAAATTTTGTTCGATAAAAGCTTCCTGGTGGGTCACCTGAAACATACCTAGAGTAAAACACCTTCTGCTCACCCATGCCAAAATTAAATATAGTCTCCATAAAACACCTTGGAATCTCTGGCCTGGGTTAGAATCAAATTCAAGAGAAATGTCTTGACTCAGAGGATGGCAAGGATGTAGAACTCACGACCACAAGGAGAGGTTGAGGTGACATAAGTACATAGAGTCATCAAGTCATAGAGCTTTACAGCATGGAAACAGGCCATTCGGCCCAACTTGTCCATGCCACTGTTCTTTTAAAGCCCTAATCTAGTCCCAATTGCCCGCGTTTGGCCCATATCCCTCTATACCCATCTTACCCATATAACTGTCTAAATGCTTTTTAAAAGACAAAATTGTACCCGCTTCTAACCCTACCTCTGGCAGCTTATTCCAGACACTCACCACCCTCTGTGTGAAAAAATTGCCCCTCTGTATCCTTTAGTACCTCTCCCCTCTCACCTTAAACCAATGCCCTCTAGTTTTAGACTCCCCTACCTTTGGGAAAAGATATTGACTATCTAGCTGATCTGTGCCCCTCGTTGTGTTATAGACGTCTATAAGATCACCCCTCGGCCTCCTACGCTCCAGAGGAAAAAGACCCAGTCTCTCCAGCCTCTCCTTATAACTCAATCCATCAAGTCCCGGTAGCATCCTAGTAAATATTTCTGCACTCTTTCTAGTTTAATAATATCCTTTCTATAAAAGGGTGACCAGGCATGAGGGAGTTAAGATAAAGAGAGGAGATATTTGTGGATCATTAACACTGGTATGGATCTGGTGGGTTGAATGACCTGTTTCTGTACTGTATATTGTAGGTTATGTTGGTAAATTATTACCCGTGAAAGAAGAAAGCCAGATTCACATTTCTGATCATCTTTTTCACAAACTCAATAAGCCCCAAAGTCAAATCATCATCTTTGAAGTAACAGCAGGAAAAACTCAGCAGTTCGGGCAGCACCCGTGGAGAGAGAAACATTCAGACTGGTGACATTGCGTCATAACACTTTGAAGAGCATGGCGGCATGGTGGCACAGTAGTTAGCACTGCTGCCACACAGTGCCAGGGACTCGGTTCAATTCCTATCTTGGGTCACTGTCTGTGTGGAGTCTGCATATTCTCCCCGTGTCTGCGTGGGTTTCCTCCGGGTGCTCCGGTTTCCTCCCACAGTCTGAAAGAACGTGCTGGCTAAGTGCATTGGCCGTGCTAAATTCTCCCTCAGTGTACCCGAACAGGCGCCAGAGTGTTGCGACTAGGGGATTTTCACAGTAACTTCATTGCTCAGTTAATGTAAACCTACTTGTGACACTGATAAATAAACTTTAAAGTGTAGTCACTGTCGTATTATGGGAAAAACAACAACCAATATGTGCACAGCAAGCTCCCACAGCAGCAGTGTGATAATGATCTGATAATGTCTTTTTTCTGATGTCGATTGAGTGGTTAATGTTAGCCGGAACGTCAGGGAGGATTCCCTTGCCCTTCTTCAAAATAGTGCCTTGGGATCTTTAACACCCACATAAGCAGGCAGGTAGGGCACCCAGTTTAACATCTGAAACACCACACCTCTGACAATGCAGCACTCTCCCATGGAGAGTTAGCCTTGTTCTTGGTGCTGGAATGGGACGTGAGCCCACAATACCATGGTGCAGTGGTTAGCCCTGCTGCCGCACAGCACCAGGTACCGGGTTTGATTCCTGACTTGGGTTACTGTCTGTGTGGAGTCTGCACATTCCCCCCATATCCCCAACTCTAGTGTACCTTTAAGAATTTTTTTTTTTAAATCATGTTCTCTGCAGTTTTTGTTTTATTCATTCGTGGGACATGGGCATTGTTGCTGGCTGGGCCAGCATTTATTGCCCATCCCTGAGGGCTGTTCAGGGACAACCACATTGCTGTGGCTCTGGACTCACATGTAGGCCAGACCAGGTAAGGACGGCAGATTTCCTTCCCTAAAGGACATTAATGAACCAGGCGGGTTTTTCCAACAATGGTTTCGTGGTCACCAGTAGATTCTTAATTCCAAATATTTTTTATTGAATTCAAATTCCACCATCTGCAGTGGTGGAATTCGAACCTGGATCCCCAGAACATTAGCTGAGTTTCAAGATTAATAGTCTAGCAATAATAGCACTAGGCCATCACCTCTCCTGGAAGATGAGAGCTTGCGAGCTGGCCTTTTAGTTTCACTGGGGCACTGGCTGTCTGTTAAATAGCCTTTCATTCTCCTTCAATGGCTTTGATGGGGTTTTGTTTATTTTTACTCTGGGTCTCAGGTACTCTCTGGGATTTGTTTTATGACTTTGGACTGTTGGGGGAAGACTGGGTGTCAGGTCATATGTTTTGGACAGTTTTTTCTTCATAGTGAATTCACGGTTTCACTTTCAGTGTGGCTACTAGCTGCTGGTTTTGTTAGAAACTGCCCTGATTGTCAAGCGGCAGGCAGATTTTCTCCCCATGTCTCCCTGGTATTATAGATTCTGCTGTTAGCTGGAAGCAGGTCTCCTGGCCCACCAGGAATGGAGTGTCTGCTGTTAGTGGTTAGCTTGCCTCGAGTCTCTCTCTCTCTCCTTGGTGTTTTGGGAAGCTGTTCTGACTTCAGGCTGGTCTGTGTATATATCCAGAAGGCTGCTCGAGGTTACAAGGCTCGGAAGTCAGAGTTTCAATTCTCCACCCAAAGGACAAAGTTCCAGCATCACATGAGCATTTGTATTTTATGTGTTAAACCTGTGGCCAGGGTTTTGGCTATAGGGAGTTTGTTTGGTTGCAACTGTTCATATTTATTAAGGGTTATACAAAATGATGGTTGTTTTTCTTCTTGTTTGCAATTGGTAAAAGCTATTGTTAATTTTCTTTCCATACATGTTAACTATATTCTTAAATAAACTTTGTTTGATAAAAGCTCCCTAGTGGATTATTTGAACCATACTTGAAGTGAAGCATCTCATGCTTACCCTCACCAAATTCAAGATGTAAAACTTACGATCCAGGCGGGTTCCAAAATCACTTTTGGAGTTTCAGACCTGAATTAGAACCATAGAATCATAGAAAGTTACAGCTCAGAAACAGGCCTTTTGGCCCTTCTTGTCTGTGCCAAACCATTTTTCTGCCTAGTCCCACTGACCTGCACCTGGACCATATCCCTCCACACCCCTCTCATCCATGAACCTGTCCAAGTTTTTCTTAAATGTTAAAAGTGAGCCCACATTTACCACTTTATCCGGCAGCTCATTCCACACTCCCACCACTCTCTGCGTGAAGAAGCCCCCCCCCCCAATATTCCCTTTAAACTTTGCCCCCTTAATCCACGTCCTCTGGTTTTTTTCTCCCCTAGCCTCAGTGGAAAAAGCCTGCTTGCATTCACTCTATCTATACCCATCAAAGTCTTATACACCTCTATCAAATCTCCCCTCATTCTTCTACGCTCCAGGGAATAAAGTCCTAATCTAGTCAAACTTTCTCTGTAACTCAGTTTCTCAAGTCCCAGCAACATCCTTGTAAACCTTCTCTGCACTCTTCCAAAATTATTAACATCCTTCCTGTAATTAGGTGACCAAAACCGCACACAATACTCTAAATTTGGCCTCACCAATGTCTTATACAACCGCACCATAACATTCCAACTCTGATACTCAATTCTATTGCAACAAAGTGACAAAGCACTCAGAAATCAAGATTAGAATTTCTTCCAGTTTAGTTTCCATTGCTGCAGCTTTTGTTCCCTGAGTTCTGTTTCACCTACATTCATCCTGATTATCTCACATGTTACACAAACAGTTCTGTATAAAACAATTGGTCCATGTTTTACTCCTGACTCCGTTCTGTAGCAATTTTCAGCTCGCTAATACCTTTAAAGTCCAGCTCACACAATTTTGTGATGCTTTAACCTCACACATGTGGCGTGTTAAGCACACTGATTTACAAGCACTGGTGAAACAGGAGGCAGCAGACTGCGTATTTATACTCAACCAACACACAGACCAAATGGGCACGTGTTTTACCTGCGAGTGAGTGAGACAGAGAATGTGTGAATGAGAGTCAGAATGTGTGTGCGTGAAATTGTGTGTGCGTGAGACTGTGCATATCTGTGAGTGAGAGTGTGTACGTGAATGCAAGTGAGAGAGTGTGTATGAATGAGAGGATGCATATGAGTGTGTTTGTGTGAATGAGTGAGTGAGTGAGACTGTATATGTGAGAATGCAGGTGAGAATGTATGTGTGTTTGAGTGAGATGCATGTGTGAGTGAATGAGAGTTGTGTGTATAAGATGTGTGTCTGTGAGTGAGAGTGTGTCTGTGAATGAAATGTATGTGTGACAACGTGAACATGAGTGTGAGTGAGCATGAGAATGTGGGTGTGAGCGTGTGTGTGTCAATATGAGTGAGCATGTGTGTGTGTGTGTGCATGCGTCTGTGTGTGAGTGCATGTGAGTATGTGTGCTTGCGTGCGTGTGTCTGTGATTGTGTGTGTGTGTGTATGTGAGTGGTGTGTCTGTGTGTGTGAGAGTGTGCGTGTGTGCATTTGAATGTGTGTTTGTATGCGAGTGTGTGTATGAATGTGTGTGTGTGTGTGTGTGAGTGTGTTTGGGTGGGTGTGGGTGTGAATGTGAGTGTTTGTCTGTGTAAGTGTGGATTGTACCCATTTGAGCATTTATTATTACAATGTGACAATTTTAGTTACACCACCTAAAACTTGTTTTGAAATGAGTGGTTGTTACCTTAAAATAAGTCCCTTTGAAACTTGCTAGAGATTGTCCGTTTGGACAGCCTAGTCTGTCCGCCATGTCATAGATAGGTAGAAGTGGATGATGGGAATCCAGGCAGAATCTCACTGCTGATTGGTCAGACCATACTCTTCATCAATGGGCGGTACATGTTAACATCCTGACTGCTGATTGGTTGACAGTGTAGAGTGGATGGCAATGTGTTTCTTGAGTAAGGGCAGCCAGATGTCATTGGGATAGTTTGGGGAACAATGTGGCATTGGGAGATCTCCCTGATGGGTCTTGTTTATCAGTGTGTGATGGATATGCCAAGGGTTGGACCATTGAAAAATATCTTGTTGATGTTGTACAAGACATTGGGGAGGCCACACTGTGTAAAGTTCTGGTCACCTAATTATAGAAAGGATATTATTAAACAATGATGTGGAGATGCTGGTGTTGGACTGGGGAGGGCACAGTAAGAAGTCTCACAGCACCAGGTTAAAGTCCAACAGGTTTATTTGGTAGCACGAGCTTTCAGAGCGCTGCCCCTTCATCAGGTGAGTGGAGGATTTGTTTCACAAACGGTATATATAGACTCAAAGATAATGGTTGGAATGTGAGTCTTTACAGGTAATCAAGTCTTTAGATTTGTAGACAACGTGACTGGAGAGAGGGTTAAGCACAGATAAAGAGATGTGATTTGTCGCCAACCAGGACAGTTAGTGAGATTTTGCAAGTCATGGGGGTTACAGATAGTGCAACATGAACCCAAGGTCCCGGTTGAGGCCATCCTCATGTGTGTGGAACTTGGCTATCAGTCTCTGCTCAGCGATTCTGCGTTGTTGTGTGTCTTGAAGGCTGCCTTGGAGAACACTTATCTGAAGATCAGAGGCTGAATGTCCTTGACTGCTGAAGAAAGAAAGAAACTAGAAAGAGCATAGAAAAGATTTACTAGGATGCTACAGGGACTTGATGGTTTGAGTTATAAGGAGAGGTTGGATAGACTGGGACTTTATTCCTTGGAGCGTAGGAGGCTGAGGGGTGATTTTACAGAGGCCTATAAATAATGAGGGATACAGATCAGCTGGATAGTCAACATCTTTTCCCAAAAGTACGGGAGTCTAAAACTAGAGGGCATAGGCTTAAGGTGAGAGGAGAGAGATACAAAAGAGTCCAGAGGAGCAATGTTTTCATACAGAGGGTGGTGAGTGTCTGAAACAAGCTGCCACATGCAGTAAAAGACGTGGGTACAATTTTGTCTTTTAAAAATAGTTACTTGGGTAAGATGGGTACAAAGGGATATGGGCCAAATGCGGGCAATTGGGACTAGCTTATTTGTATTAAAAAAAAGGACAGCATGGACAAGTTGGGCCAAAGGGCCTGTTTCTATCCTCGGTAAACCTCAATGACTAAGATAAATGGGCGTGAAAGAGTATTGTATTACAGCTCAGTTGGCTGGACAGCGAGAGTTCAACAATAATCTCTCCCTCAATGTCAACAAAACAAAGGAGATTGTCATCAACTTCAGGAAAGTTAGTGGAGAACACGCAGCTGTCTACATCAATAGAGACAAAGTAGAAAGGGTCGAGAGCTTCAAGTTTTTAGATGTCCAGATTACCAACAACATGTCCTGCACCCGCCCCCCACCCCGCCGCCGCCCCTCATGCCGATACTATAGTTAAGAAAGTCCACCAACATCTCTACTTTCTCAGAAGACTAAGGAAATTTGACAAGTCAGCTATAACTCTCACCAACTTTTACAGATGCACCATAGAAAGCATTCTTTCTGGTTGTATCACAGCTTGGTGTGGGGTCCTGCTCTGCCCAAGACCGCAAGGAACTACAAAAGATCGTGAACGTAGCCCAATCCATTATGCAAACCAGCCTCCCATCCATTGACTCAGTCTACACTTCCCACTGCCTCAGAAAGCAACCAGCATAGTTAAGGATCCCACGCACCCTGGACACTCTCTCTTCCACCTTCTTCTGTCGGGAAAAAGGTATAAAAATCTGAGGTCAGGTACCAACCGACTCAAGAACAGCTTCTTCCCTGCTGCTGTCAGATTTTTGAATGGACCTACCTTGCATTAAGTTGACCTTTTTCAACACCCTAGCTATGACTGTAACACTACATTCTGCACGCCTTTCCTTCTCTATGAATGGTATGCTTTGTCTGTGTAGTGCGCAAGAAGCAATACTTTTCACTGTATACTAATACACGTGACAATAATAAATCAAATCAATTCCTGTACTGGCTGAGGTTTTTCGTGAAGGCCAAACCTTCTCAATTTGCCTGAGGTGTGGTGACCTTTGGGTTAAATCACTACTATTCAGCCTTCAAAGGCAAGAAAAAACTGTGTGCAGTTTTGGTCGCCGTACTTGCACAAGGATATTTTGGCCTTGGAGGGAGTGCAGAGGAGGTTCACTAGGCTGATACCGGAGGTGAGGGGGTTGGACTATGAAGAGACACTAAATAGACTGGGTCTGTACTCATTAGAGTTTAGAAGGATGAGGGGGGGATCTTATAGAGATGTATAAGATAATGAAGGGGATGGATAGGGTAGAGGTAGAGAGATTCTTCCCGCTCAGAAAGGACAGCAGGACTAGAGGGCACAGCCTCAAGATAAGGGGGGGCAGTTTAGATCAGAGTTGAGGAGGAACTTCTTCACTCAAAGGGTGGTGAATCTCTGGAATTCTCTGCCCGTTGAAGTGGTGGAGGCTACCTCGCTAAATATTATTTAAGTCACGGGTAGATAGGTTTTTGGTAGGCAAGGAGAATTAAGGGTTATGGGGAGAAAGCGGGAAAGTGGAAGTGATCCACTTCAGATCAGCCATGATCTTATTGAATGGCGGGGCAGGCTCGAAGGGCTAGATGGCCTACTCCTGCTCCTACTTCTTATGTTCTTATGTTCTTAAGAACCAAAGGTCATCTGGGACTGTGGTGACTTTACCTTTTGGAGTCAAATTTGACACATCCAATTAATGATTTAGTTTTTTACTGGGTAGTCCAGTGACCTTAATTCCGCTGTTACTGAAAATACAGTGGAAGTTACAATCGACTGAGGCAGCAATTGATTTAGGGATCATTCTGTCCAGTGATAACATCACCTGGGATCCCAACAAACAGCATCAACAGCATCCAGGACAAAGCAGCACACTTCATCAGCACCCATTCACAGTGGTTAGCACTGCTACCTCACAGCTCCAGGGACCCGGGTTCAATTCCCGGCTTGGGTCACTGTCTGTGTGGAGTTTGCACATTCTCCCCGTGTCTGCATGGGTTTCCTGCTCCAGTTTCTTCCCACACTCTGAAATACATGCTGGTTAGGTGCATTGTCCATGCTAAATTCTCTCTCTGTGTACCTGAGCAGGTGTGAGAGTGTGGCGTCTAGGGGGATTTTCACAGTAACTTCATCGCAGTTTTAATGTAAGCCTATTTGTGACACTAATAAATAGATATAAATTTTAACCAGTATGAGCAATGTGTACCGCTGCACTGGATAAAAGAAAATTGCTGCAGATGCTGGAATCTGAAACCAAAAGAGAAAATGCTGGAAAATCTCAGCAGGTCTGGCAGCATCCGTAAGGAGAGAAAAGATCTGATGTTTAAAGTCCAGGTGACCCTTTGTCAAAGGAGCAGGGACAAGGGTTCAATTCCAGCCATGATCTAGGGTGAACATAAGAACATAAGAAATAGGAGCAGGAGTAGGCCATCTAGCCCTTCGAGCCTGCCCCACCATTCAATAAGATCATGGCTGATCTGTCGTGGCTCAGTTCCACATTCCCGCTTTCTCCCCATAACCCTTAATCCCCTCGCTCATCAAAAACCCATCAACCCGCGTCCTAAAAATATTTAGCGAGGCAGCCTCCACCACTTCAACGGGCAGACTAACTGTCTGTCTGCAAATTCTCTCCGTGTCTGCTTGGGTTTCCTCTGGGTGCTCCGGCTTCCTCCCACACTCCAAAGATGGGTAGATTAAGTGGATTGGCCATGCTAAATTGCCCCTTAGTGACCAAAGATGTGTAGGTTAGATGGATTGGCCATGCTAAATTGTCCCTTAGTGTCCAAAGACATGCAGATTAGGTGGATTGGCCATGCTAAATTGCCCCTTAGTGTCCAAAGATGTGTAGGTTAAGTGCATTGGCCATGCTAAATTGCCTCTTAGTGTCCAAAGATGTGCAGGTTAGGTGGATTGGCCATGCTAAGTTGCCCCTTAGTGTCCAAAGACGTGCAGATTAGGTGGATTGGCCATGCTGAATTGCCCCTTAGAGTCCAAAGACGTGCAGATTAGGTGGATTGGCCATGCTAAATTGTCTCTTAGTATCCAAAGATGTATGGGTTAGGGAGATTAGCGGGGTAAATCTGTTGGGTTGTGGGGATTGGGTCTGGGTAAGATGGTCTGCCAGAGGGTTACTGCAGACACAATGGGCCGAATGGCCTCCTTTTATACTGCAGGGATTCTATGATGCTCTGATCCCACTGCAGTATTTTGGATTATGTGGAAAAACCGCAAGAGAGTCCTCCTAATTTCCGAAACAATGTTAATTGCTGAAGCTCTCTAACTGCTCTTTGCTTTTTCTGGGATCTTCCTCTGCCCCCTGCGCGTTTCTGTGCTTCCTTTATTGCACCAGTGAGTACGTCTTAAATCAACATTATTTCAACACAGCCGGTTGTTATGATCTGGAATGCGTTGCCCAAAAGCAAATTCAACAGCGACTTCCAAGAGGGGAGCGGATGAATAATTGATGAGGGAAGATTTGCACGGTCCCTGGGGACAGAGCAGCGGGATTTACTCCTTCAAAGAGCAAGCAGGGGCTGGACGATGGGCCGAACGGACAGCTGCTGCGCCTGTATCATTCTGTGGATCTCTGGTCTTTAGACCACTTGGCTGGAGGTGCACATTCCAAAGTAGCAGACAGGGGGAAAAAAAAGAGAAATGGAACTTGCAGACCGCACAAAGCAGGATACTGCGAGCAATTCTGTTACCATGGGCAACACTGCTGATCAAGTCTGCTTCGGAATCTTTGCCTGTGGGATTAATATAAATGCGGGTGGAATGAGTGAAACTGACCTTGGGGAAGGCTCGAGATGTGGGTGGAAACAGCAAGGCAGGCCCAGGGGAATGATGTGTGGATAACACAGCAAACATATTGACAAGAGATCATGTTTTACTTATTTAAGATTTTTTTTAAAGAGCAATGGCTGAGATTTCTCAAAGAATAAAACCAAAGCAGCAAACTGCGGGCATTGTTGCTAAAAGAGAGAGTTGTGGAGTTTTCAACAAGGCTTCACAAAGATAAAGAAACATTCTTTGGAAAGCTGAAACTGACGCAGTGAGATGATGCAATGGGTGGAAGCTGGGTTTCGAATGGTGAAATCATCAGAAAAACAGCACTCGTGACAGTGTGGCACTCCCTCAGTACTGATCCTCTGACAGTGCGGCACTCCCTCAGCACTGATCCTCTGACAGTGCGGCACTCCCTCAGTACTGACCCTCTGACAGTGCGGCACTCCCTCAGTACTGACCCTCTGACAGTGCGGCACTCCCTCAGCACTGACCCCCTCACAGTGCGGCACTCCCTCAGTACTGACCCTCTGACAGTGCAGCACTCCTTCAGTACTGACCCTCTGACAGTGCGGCACTCCCTCAGTACTGACCCTCTGACAGTGCAGCACTCCCTCAGCACTGACCCTCTGACAGTGCGGCACTCCCTCAGCACTGACCCTCTGACAGTGCGGCACTCCCTCAGTACTGATCCTCTGACAGTGCAGCACTCCCTCAGCACTGACCCTCTGACAGTGCGGCACTCCCTCAGTACTGACCCTCTGACAGTGCGGCACTCCCTCAGCACTGACTCTCTGACAGTGTGGCACTCCCTCAGTACTGACCCTCTGACAGTGTGGCACTCCCTCAGTACTGACTCTCTGACAGTGCAGCACTCCTTCAGCACTGACCCTCTGACAGTGCGGCACTCCTTCAGTACTGACCCTCTGACAGTGCGGCACTCCCTCACTACTGACCCTCTGACAGTGCGGCACTCCCTCAGCACTGACCCTCTGACAGTGCAGCACTCCCTCGGTACTGACCCTCTGACAGTGCGGCACTCCCTCAGCACTGACCCTCTGACAGTACGGCACTCCCTCAGCACTGACTCTCTGACAGTGCAGCACTCCCTCAGGTTTTTACTACACTAGATGGAAATCATGGCTTTTGGTAGATGCATTTGTCCATGGAATCTAAATTACCAAATAATTCCAACGTCCTCTTTGGAAGATGTTGCTTCAATCAACTACCGTCTAATGAAGGGTTATCCAAGCTCGAAACATTGGCTCTTCTCCGTCTCCATGGATACTGTCAGGCTTGCTGAGATTATCCAGCATATTCTTCTTTTGTACGTCTTTTTTAATTCATTCACAAGGTGTTGGCATCACTGGTTGGGTGGTGTTTATTGCCCATCCCCAAGGGTTTAAGAACCACCCACATTGCTGTGGCTCTGGAGTCACATGTAGGCCAGACCGGGTAAGGACGACGGATTTCCTTCCCTTCAGGACATTAGTGAACCAGATGGGTTTTACCAGAATGATTTCATGGTAACCCTATGTGGCATGGTGGCACAGTGGTTAGCACTGTGGCCTTGGGTGTCTGTCTGTGTGGAGTTTGCACATTCTCCCCGTGTCAGCGTGGGTTTCCTCCGGGTGCTCCGGTTTCCTCTCTCAATCCAAAGACCTGCAGGTTAAATGGATTGGCCACACTGAATTGCCCCTTAGTGTCCAAAAAATGTGTAGGTTAAGTGAATTGGCCATGGTAAAAAGCGAGGGGTTAGGGGTGGGCCTGAGTGTTCAGAGAGTAACTGAAGACTTGATGGGCCAAATGGCCACTTTCTGTCCAGTAGTGATTCTGCGACTGGACTTTCAATTCTAAATTTTTATTGAATTCAAAGTTAACCATCTGCCATGGTGGGATTTCAATCTGGGTCTTCATCCTGGGTCACTGGATTACTAGTCCAGTGACAATACCGTTTTGCCACCACCTCCTTGTTGCTGATACATCTTCCCCAGAGAGTTTTCAGAGAACAATGATGGGTATTTGAGAAGGATTAGATGGGTTATCGTTCACGTAGATGACATTCTGATCCATTGCAGCATGCTGTCAGAGGGAGA
Organism: Carcharhinus amblyrhynchos; assembly: GCF_965287045.1. Lineage (NCBI taxonomy): Eukaryota > Metazoa > Chordata > Chondrichthyes > Carcharhiniformes > Carcharhinidae > Carcharhinus > Carcharhinus amblyrhynchos. The sequence continues at coordinate 99,723 of NW_027649856.1, read as the reverse complement.
ACCATTCTGCTGCATTGTTTGCAGCAAGCTGCACTGACTCTTTAAAATAAAAGGGAGTTCGACCAACTAAACATTAAATTCTGCAACACAAATGGGCTCCTGCTCTACCCAAGGCCTCAAGGAACTACAAAGGATTGTGAACGAAACCCAGTCCATCGCACAAACCAGCCTCCCATCCATTGACTCTGTCTACACTTCCCACTGCCTCGGGAAAACAGCCAGCATAATTAAGGACCCCACGCACCCCGGACATTCTCTCTTCCACCTTCTTCTGTTGGGAAAAAGATACAAAAGTCTGAGGTCCACCTCCCAACCAACTCAAGAACAGCTTCTTCCCTGCTGCTGTCAGACTTTTGAATGGACCTACCTCACATTAAGTTGCTCTTTCTCTACACCCTAGCTATGACTGTAACACTACATTCTGCACTTTCTCCTTTCCTTCTCTATGAACAGTATGCTTTGTCTGCAAGAAACAATAGTTTTCACCAATACTTAATACACGTGACAATAATAAATCGAATCAAATCAGGATTGATTCTCAAAAGCCCTGGCAATTGAATAAATTCATCCCAAGTCCTAGAGATTCAGTGCTTCTTGGGAATCGATTAGGAAAGTCCTTACATAAGCTGGCAGATGTTAATTAATATTAATGAATCGGTAAAAGCTTCACTAAGACCATGCATGGTGTAGGAAGATAATCAACAAATCCCATCCAAAGAGATGCTCATTTCATCCAACATATTGTCTCACTGGGGGACAGACCCCTGTCTACATTAATGGGGACAAAGTAGAAATGGGCGAGAGCTTCAAGTTTTTAGGTGTCCAGATCACCAACAACCTGTCCTGATCCCCCCTTGCCAACACTACAGTTAAGAAAGCCCCACCAATGCCTCTACCTTCTCAGAAGACTAACAAAATTTGGCATGTCCGCTACGGACTCTCACCAACTTTTACAGATACGCCATAGAAAGCATTCCTTCTGGTTGTATCACAGCTTGGTGTGGGCTCCTGCTCTTCCACAAGAAATTACAAAGGGTCATGAACAAAACCCTGTCCATCACGCAAACCGGCCTCCCATCCATTGACTCTGTCTACACTTCCCGCTGCCTCGGCTAAGCAGCCAGTATAATTAAGGATCCCACACACCCCAGACATTCTCTCTTCCACCTTCTTCCTTCGGGAAAAAGATACAAAAGTCTGGGGTCACGTACCGACCGACTCAAGAACAGTTTCTCCCCTGCTGCCGTTGTTCCCTTGTGCATGAGTCTCAGAAAGTGGGTATGCAGTTGCAGAATGTACTGAGGAAGGCAAATGGAATCTTGCCATTTATAGCAAAGAGTCTAAAAGTAGAGAAGTGTTGTTTCAATTGTACAAGGCATTGGCAAGACCACACTTGGAGTATTGTATAAAAGCAAATTACCGTGGATGCTGGAATCTGAAACAAAAAGAGAAAATGCTGGAAAATCTCAGCAGGTCTGGCAGCATCCATGAGGAGAGAAAAGAGCTGACGTTTTGAGTCCAGATGACCTCCTTGTCAAAGCTTTGTCAAAGGGTTATCTGGACTCGAAATGTCAGCTCTTTTCTCTCCTTACAGATAAGAACATAAGAAATAGGAGCAGGAGTAGGCCATCTAGCCCTTCGAGCCTGCCCCGCCATTCAATAAGATCATGGCTGATCTGAAGTGGATCACTTCCACTTTCCCACTTTCTCCTCATAACCCTTAATTCCCCTGTCTATCAGAAACCTATTTACCCGTGACTTAAATATATTCAGCGGGGTAGCCTCCTCCACTTCAACGGGCAGAGAATTCCAGAGACTCACCACCCTTTGAGTGAAGAAGTTCTTCCTCAACTCTGATCTAAATTGCCCCCCCCTTATTTTGAGGCTGTGCCCTCTAAAATGCCCTCGAGATGCTGCTGAGATTTTCCAGCATTTTCTCTTTTGGTGCTTGGAGTATTGTCTTCAGTTGTAGTCTTTAAGGAAGGATGTGGTGGCACTGGAGATGGTTCAGAAGAGGTTCATAAGATTGATTCCAGGTTTGAGGGGGCTGCCTTATGAGGAATGCTTGTGTAGCTTGGGCTTGTACTCGCTGGAGTACAGAAGAATGAGGTGGGGATTTGATTGAAGTATATAAAATACGCAACAGGATTGATAAAGGACATGTTAACCAAATGTACGCCCTTCTATAACAGTCTAGGACAAAAGGTCATAGTTGTTGAGTAACAGAGGGGAGTTTCAAGACAGAGTTATGGACAAGCTACTTCTCACAGAGGGTTGTGAATCTTTGGAACTCACTGGCCCAGGGTGCAGTGGATATAGAATCCATCAATGGATTCAATAAAGAGATTGATAAATATTTGACCAGAAGTGGGAGAAAGGGCTATAGGGAAAAGGCAGGGAAGTGGAGTTAGGATGAACTGGAGATTAGCCATGATATAGAATGGCGGAGTGGGCTCGAAGGGCTAAACTCTCGCTCCTAATTCCCATGTTCCATAGTTCCTAGACTTCAGTCCCAGTCCCGCTAATAGCATGGAAATGAAGGTTACCATATTTAAATCAGATCTATGTCAAATTCCAGCATGGAGCTGACAAAGCTGGAAATCTGGGGCCCGGAGGTGCGCAGAGACCGTGGTGCCGAGTGGGAAGATCTCTAAATGGCCTCTACTCTTGTCCCCCATCCTGCTGCCCTGCTCTAGAGAATCAGCCCCTGTGAATCACGCATTGGACTCCACTGGCATCAATTTTATTATGGAACCAAGTTATCCTTGACTCCATGGGACTGAAAAGAAGGTGAGGATCAGAACTCTTCCAAATCCTGAAAGATGGTAAACGCAGACTCATGCACACTAACTGAAACTGAACTAAGATATGCTGTAATTCAGAAAGAAACATTGGAAGCTACATGGGCTTGTGGCGAAGCTGTTGACTTTGTCTCAGGGTTAAAGTTCACCATTGAGACAGATCACAAACCAATGGTTTCATAATTAAATGCTAAAGGATTATCAAGGATTCTGCCAAGGGATGGTGGATGCGATTCTCTATCCTCTCCCCGGTGCTATTCTCAGTATAGAGATGCTGGTTCTCCATTGTCCAATGGCGAGACCTTCTGGTCCTACTGCTCTCAATGAGATTTTCTTCTGTCCCCTCCCCATATCACCGGGAAACCGCAGCGGAGGTGCACCGTTGGCAGCTCTAGAAGATTCCAGCGCTGACCCCTGTGGCACTCCAATGGTTGGAGTCTGCCAAATCGCAAAACACTTCCTGTTGATATTCCAATTCTCTGCCCTTGTTTGTTTTTCCACCGATCTTTGTTTCATCATCGAATCTCCTCTCACTCTCTCTCTCTCTCAACCACAGCCCCTCAATTCCCCCCGTCACCCTCTCGACTGCCCCTTCCTCTTCCCCCCTTGATGGGGTAGATGCAGGGAGGATGGTGGCAGTGTCCAGAGGTCACAGCCTGAGGATTCAGGGTAGACCATTTAGGACGGAGATGAGGAGTGGGGCGAACCTGTGGAATTCATTACCACAGGAAGTGTGGAAGTGATGCCAAAACATTGAATGTATTCTGAGACGGCTGGATATAGCACTTGGGGGCGAATGGGGAGAAAGCAGGATTAGGCTATTGAGTTGGACAATCAGCCATGATCGTGATGAATGGTAGAGCAGGCTTGAAGGGCTGAATGGCCTCCTTCTGCTCCTATCTTCAATGTTTTTATGTTTCTAACTCTCACTGAGTCACACACCTCCTGTTCCTTCGATTTCTTTAAATTCCTTGCTTACACATATCTCACTCGGATCAGTACTTGAGTTCTTCAGTAATTGCTCTGTCTAACTTGGTCTTGTATTTTTTGTTCGATGCCAGATTCAGTTCTCCTCATGAATAAACAATCTTAACAATTTTCAGAAGCGGTTTTGACACATGGAAAGCGTACTGGGTGTCTCACGGAAGAATGGAGTGGGGTGGTCTTGGTAGGGTTTTGTTATAACAATCCTGCAAACTGCCCAGTAGCTTCAATGCATCACAACATTAATCAGGTTCCTCTGGAGGCAGCTAAGGGTTACAGAAATATCTCAATTGTTACTGAACCTGAAGGTTGCGATTGTTTTGTTTTCAGTCAGCTGGAGCGTTATGTCCAGTTCTTAGCATCACACTTCAGGAATGAGGTGGAGGCACTGGGGAGAAGGAATGAGGATCTCCATTACATGGACAGATTAGAGAAGCTGGCACGGTTTTCCTTGGAGAAGTTCGGGAGGAGATTTGACCGAGGTATTCAAAATGGGATGTCTTGCTGCCTTAGTGAGGCCGCACTTGGAATATTTCATAGAACCCTACAATGCAGAAAGAGGCCCTTCGGCCCATCGAGTCTGCTCTGAACACAATCCCACCCAGGCCCTACCCCCATATCCCTACATATTATACCCACTAATCCCTCTAACCTACGCATCCCAGGACACTAAGGGGCAATTTTTTAGCATGGCCAATCAACCTAACCCGCACATCTTTGGACTGTGGGAGGAAACCGGAGCACCCGGAGGAAACCCACGCAGACACGAGGAGAATGTGCAAACTCCACACAGACAGTGACCCGAGCTGGGAATCGAACCCAGGATCTTGGAGCTGTGAAACAGCAGTGCTAACCCACTGTGCTACCGTGCCGCCCTGCCATGCGTTTCAGTCTCCTTATCTGAGGAAAGATGTTCTTGTTCGAAAGGGAGTGCAAAGAAGGGCAGCACGGTGGCACAGTGGTTAGCGCTGCTGCCTCACAGCGCCAGGGACCCAGGTTCGATTCTTGACTTGGATCGTGTCTGCGTGGGTTTCCTCCGGGTGCTCTGGTTTCCTCCCACAGTCCAGAGACATACTGGTTAGGTGCATTCTCCCTCAGTGCCAGGGGGACTAGCTAGGGTAAATGCATGGGATTATAGAAATAGGGCCTAGGTGGGATTGTGGTCGGTGCAGACTCGATGGGCCGAATGGCCTCCTTCTGCACTATAGGGATTCTATGATTCTAAGCTGTATAGGGCATTGGTGAGGCTGCAGCTGGAGTACTGTGTGCAGTTTTGGGCGCCGCACCTGCGCAAAGATATTTTGGCCTTGGAGGGAGTGCAGAGGAGGTTTACTAGGCTGATACCGGAGTTGAGGGGGTTGAGCTATGAGGAGAGGCTGAATAAACTAGGCTTGTACTCGATAGAGTTTAGAAGAATGAGGGGAGATCTCATTGAGACGTATAAGATGATGAATGGGATGGATAGGATAGAGGTGGAGAGACTCTTCCCGCTCAGAAAGGACAGTAGGACTAGGGGGCACAGCCTCAAGATAAAGGGGAGGCGGTTTAGAACGGAGTTGAGGAGGAACTTCTTCACTCAAAGGGTGGTGAATCTCTGGAATTCTCTGCCCGTTGAAGTGGTGGAGGCTACCTCGCTAAATATTTTTAAGAAGCGGGTTGATGGGTTTTTGATAAGAGAGGGGATTAAGGGTTATGGGGAGAGGGCGGGAATGTGGAACTGAGCCACGACAGATCAGCCATGATCTTATTGAATGGCGGGGCAGGCTCGAAGGGCTAGATGGCCTACTCCTGCTCCTATTTCTTATGTTCTTATGTCCTTATGGTTCCCGGGATGCCAGGACTGATGTATGAGGAGAAATTGAGTTGGTTAGGATTGTATTCACTGGAGTTCAGAAGAATGAGTGAGAAATCTCACTGAGACCTATAAATTCCTAACAGCATTAAACAGGGAAAATGGAAGGAAGAGGTTCCCGATAGTGGGGGGTGCCCAGAATCAGTGATCGCAGTCTGAAGATAAGAACATAAGAAATAGGAGCAGGAGTAGGCCATCCAGCCCTTCGAGCCTGCCCCGCCATTCAATAAGATCATGGCTTCTTGTTTTCGAGAAGGGGTTAGCTCCAGCGCTTGAGGTGAAGGGGGTCAAAGGATATAGGGGGAAGGGGGGGGATTAGGCTATTGAGTTGTACGATCAGCCATGATTTTAATGAATGACAGAGCAGGCACGAGGGGCCGGATGGTCTCCTCCTGCACTTAGCTTCTACGTTTCTATATTTCTAAAATCATGAGGGGTCTGGATAGAGTGGAAAAGATGTTTTCCCATTGGCAGAAGGATCAGAGGGCACAGCAGGAAGTTAAACCCCAGGAAGCGATGGGTGTCACCCACAACGAGAGGCTAATGGTGGAGGAGTCACCCCAGACTGGCCTTTTAGGTTTGAACTGGGTTTTTTTTTTCTGTAACTTACAAGAAGCTCCTTCCCTGAAAGTGTTCCAGCTGTCTGTATTTATAGGACAATCAGTATCACCGGCTGAACTAGCAATTCCCGTAACAAGGTCATTGCCACACACTGTGAATAACAGAACATTGACAACGAGGAAAATACAGAGACATGAGGAAAAGCTTTCTCACAAGAGCGGTTGGTTAGGACGTGGAATTTCGAGAGCACGATGGAGGGGGGACCAATCATGTCTTTCCAAAGGATTGGATATGATTTGCAGGCCAATGGGGAAAGAGCAGGGGATTAGGTGAATTATTCTTGTAGAAAGCCAGCAGAGACCTGATTGACCGAATGGCCTCCTCCTGTGTCCGTACCTATGATTCCATGAGAGGTGTTCAAAATCACAAAGGCTGTATCATCAGCATGTTTAGTCTCGGCCTATTGACACCCCAATCCACGCCATGTCCACAGCCTCGCAGGTGGAGGATGTGGTCAAGAAGGCGTATGGTGTACTGGCCTTCATTAATCGAGGGGTTGAGTTTAGGAGTCGGGAGGTAATGCTGCAACTTTATAAGACCCTTGTCAGACCCCACTTGGAGTACTGTGCGCAGTTCTGGTCGCCTCACTACAGGAAAGATGTGGAAGCTATTGAGAGGGTGCAGAGGAGATTTACAAGGATGTTGCCTGGATTGGGAGGCATGCCTTATGAGGATAGGTTGAGGGAGCTCGGTCTCTTCTCCCTGGAGAGACGAAGGATGAGAGGCGACCTGATAGAGGTTTATAAAATGTTGAGAGGAATAGATAGGGTGGATTCTCGGAGGCTATTTCCCAGGGCTGAAATGGTCGCTACGAGAGGACACAGGTTTAAGGTGCTGGGGAGCAGGTACAGAGGAGATGTCAGGGGTAAGTTTTTCACTCAGAGGGTGGTGAGTGAGTGGAATCGGCTGCCGTCGGTGGTGGTGGAGGCGAACTCGCTGGGGTCTTTTAAAAGGCTTCTGGATGAGTACATGGGATTTAACGGGATTGGGAATTACAGATAGTTCTGTGGCCTGGTAGGTATGGGTGTGATCGGCGCAACCTGTGGGCCGAAGGGCCTGTTCGTGCTGTAGTGTTCTATGTTCTATGTATATGTATCATGAACAACTGCAGCTCCGGGAGACAGCCCACACGATAACAAACCATCTCCAACAAAACAGAATCTCACCATTCCCCCTTTCAATTTGTATTACCGTCTCTGCCAACTTCCTGGGGGGGGGTACCATTGGTCAGAAATTGAACTGGACTAGCCATACTAGAACGTGTCTGAAGCTGGGAATTTTGTGGAGATTCTGTGGCGAGTAACTCACCTCCTGACTCCCCAAAGCCTGTCTACAAGGCACAAGCCAGGAGTGTGATGGAACACTCCCCACTTGCCTGGACGGGTGCAGCTCCAACGACACTCAAGAATCTCGACACCACCCAGGACAAAGCAGCTCACTTTATTGGCACCCCATCCACAAACATCCACTCCCTCCACCACCAACTCACAGTGGCAGCCGTGTGTACCGTCTACAAGATGCACTCCAGCAACTCACCAAGGCTCCTGAAGTAGGGCCACCCAAACCCACGATCTCCACCATCTGGAAGGGCAGGCCCATCCCATACCTGGGAACACCACCACCTGGATTAAAGCAAATTCCTGCGGATGCTGGAATCTGAAATCAAAAGGGAAAATGCTGGAAAATCTCAGCGGGTCTGGCAGCATCTGTAAGGAGAGAAAAGAGCTGGTGTTTCCAGTCGACCTTTTGTCAAAGCTAAAAGGCAGAGAAAGTGGGAGGTATTTATACTGCAGGGGGAGGGAATGAAAACAAAGTAGGAAGTCTCACATCAGATTAAAGTCTCCCACCCATCTACCACCCCCCCGACATCTTCATCTCTCACAGTTTACCCTCTAATTTCAGTTTCTCTGCCAGTTGGCCACTCACACCTTCTTTCTCTCTACGGGCTGCCATTAGCAGCCTTTCCCCTGGTTTCTGTGGCTATGACTCATCTTTCATTCCCTCATCCTGCAGGATAAATATCTCCCACTTTCAATGCCTGACAAGGGTCAGCTGGACTCGAAACGTCAGCTCTTTTCTCTCATTACAGATGCTGCCAGACCCGCTGCGACCACCACCTGCAAATCCCCTTCCGAGCCGCTCACCGTCTTGATCTGGAAATATATCGGCCGCTCCTTCACTGTGGCTGGGTCACAGTCCTGGAACTCTCTCCCTAGCCGCACTGTGGACGTATCTACACCACGTGGACTGCAGCGGTTCAAGAAGGCAGCTCACCACCACCTTCCCGAGGGGCAGTTAGGAATGGGGATAAATGACAGTGATTCTCACCATCCCTGGGAAGAGTGAAAAATAACAGTGTTGCCATGGGATAGTTTTTAGCAGGTAAAGCTGGTCTCGTTTCTGACCTCTCACTATTTTCTGTTGAGAGCCAATTCTCGAAGCACCTGGAAACTGTTCCATCAGCGTTAATCTTGTCTTCGCAGGTGAATCTTTATCAAATGAGTTTTAGACGGAGTAAAGAAACTACATTTACTGAATTTCTCTTCACCACAGGCTAAGCTAAAGCTGAAAAGAATTCAGATAGTTTTTTGCAGATATGTCCTATTACTTGGAGATCCGTGCAGCTGCTCCCTGTGGCTCCTGCATTTTCTATATGCCCTTTATCCAACCCTGTAGGGTACCTTCAATCATTCTCCTTAATGGGCATTAGGTTAACCGCTCCGTAATTGCCAGATTTGAGCTCCTTTCCTTATCTAGAAATGAAAACCACACTTGTCAGTGTCAATTCCTTGTGTATGATCCCAATGCTAGAATCATATTGCCTGAGATGGAACATTTCAGTTATAGAATCATAGAACCCTGCAATGCAGAAAGAGGCCTTTCGGCCCATCGAGTCTGCAGCGAACACAATCCCACCCAGGTCCTACCCCCATATCCCTACATATTATACCCACTAATCCCTCTAACCTACACATCCCTGGACATTAAGGGTCAATTTAACATGGCCAATCAACCTAATCCACACATCTTTGGACTGTGGGAGGAAACCAGAGGAAACCCACGCAGACATAAGAACATAAGAAATAGGAGCAGGAGTAGGCCATCTGGCCCTTCGAGCCTGCCCCGCCATTCAATAAGATCATGGCTGATCTGTCGTGGCTCAGTTCCACATTCCCGCCCTCTCCCCATAACCCTTAATCCCCTCTCTTATCAAAAACCCATCAACTCGTGTCTTAAAAATATTTAGCGAGGCAGCCTCCACCACTTCAACGGGCAGAGAATTCCAGAGATTCACCACCCTTTGAGTGAAGAAGTTCTTCCTCAACTCCGTTCTAAACCGCCCCCCCCTTTATCTTGAGGCTGTGCCCCCTAGTCCTTTCTGAGCGGGAAGAGTCTCTCCACCTCTATCCTATCCATCCCATTCATCATCTTATACGTCTCAATGAGATCTCCCCTCATTCTTCTAAACTCTAATGAGTACAAGCCTAGTTTATTCAGCCTCTCCTCATAGCTCAACCCCCTCAACTCCGGCATCAGCCTAGTAAACCTCCTCTGCACTCCCTCCAAGGCCAAAATATCCTTGCGTAAGTACGGCGCCCAAAACTGCACACAGTACTCCAGCTGCGGCCTCACCAATGCCCTATACAGCCGCAGCAAGACCTCCCTACTTTTATATTCAATCCCCCTCGCTATGAAGGCCAGCATCCCATTCGCCTTCCTGACCACCTGCTGCACCTGCAGGCTGGGTTTTTGCGACTCATGCACAAGGACACCAAGGTCCCTCTGCACCGTCGCCTGCTGCAGTTTTTCGCCACGTAAGTAATAATCCTTCCTACCATTGTTCCTACCAAAGTGGACCACCTCGCACTTGCCAACATTAAATTCCATCTGCCAGTTCCTGGCCCATTCGCCCAGCCTATCTAGATCCTTCTGCAGACTCTCCACACCCTCTGTGCAATTTGCCGTTCCACCAATCTTGGTGTCATCAGCAAATTTCGACACCCTACACTCGGTTCCCTCCTCCAGATCATCTATATAAATGTTAAATAGCTGAGGCCCCAGCACCGATCCCTGGGGCACTCCACTAGTCACCAACCGCCAATCCGAATAGCACCCATTGACCCCTACTCTCTGCCTCCTATTTGACAACCAATCCTCTATCCACGCTAACACCCTACCCCCAACTCCATGCCGCCTGACCTTCTGTAATAACCTCTTGTGAGGTACCTTGTCAAACGCCTTGTGCAGTCTCCACACAGACAGTGACCCGAGCCGGGAATCGAACCCAGGACCCTGGAGCTGTGAAGCAGCAGCGCTAACCACTGTGCCACTGTGCTATCGTGCCACCCCTAAAGAGAGGTTGGATAGGCTTGGGTTGTTTTTGTTGGAGCAGAGAAGACTGAGGGGGAGACCTGATCGAGGTGTACAAGATTATGAGGGACACGGACAGAGTGGATAAGGAGTGGCTGTTCGCCTTAGTTGAAAGGTCAGTTACGAGGGGGGACATAGGTTCAAGGTGAGGGGCAGGAAAGATGTCAATAAAGTTGAAAGAGTGCAGAGAAGGTTCACGAGGATGTTGCTGGGACTTGAGAAGCTGAGTTACAGAGAGAGATTGAATAGGTTAGGACTTTATTCCCTGGAGCGTAGAAGAATGAGGGGAGATTTGATAGAGGTGTATAAGATTTTGATGGGTATAGATAGAGTGAATACAAGCAGGCTTTTTCCACTGAAGCTAGGGGAGAAAAAAACCAGAGGGCGTGGGTTAAGGGTGAAAGGGGAAAAGTTTAAAGGGAATATTGGGGGGGGGCTTCTTCACACAGAGAGTGGTGGGAGTGTGGAATGAGCTGCCAGATAAAGTGGTAAATGCGGGGTCACTTTTAACATTTAAGAAAAACTTGGACGGGTTCATGGATGAGAGGGGTGTGGAGGGATATGGTCCTGGTGCAGGTCAGTGGGACCAGGCAAAAAATGGTTTGGCACAGACAAGAAGGGCCAAAAGGCCTGTTTCTGAGCTGTAATTTTCTATGGTTCTGTGGTTTAGGGGGATGTGAGGGAAAACTCTTTTACCCAGAGGGTGGTGAGGGTCTGGAATGCGCTGCCTGGGAGGGTGGTGGAGGCTGGATGCCTCACATCCTTTAAAAAGTATCTGGATGAGCACTTGGCACATCATAACATTCAGGGCTGTGGGCCAAATGTTGGCAGATGGGATTAATATTCATTTGTGGATATGGGTGTCACTGGCTGGCCAGCATTTATTGCCTATTGGTAACTACCTGAGGGCAGTTGAAATTCAACCACATTGCTGTGACTCTGGAGCCACATGTAGGCCAGACTGGGTATGGATGGCAGATTTCCTTCCCTAAAGGACACTCGTGAACCAGATGGGCTTTTCCAACAATGGTCATCAGTAAATCCTTAATTCCAGATATTTTTTATTGAATTCAAATTCCACCAGTTGGTGCAGACTCAATGGGCCGAATGGCCTCTACTGTACTATATGATTCTATATAATCCCTACAGTGCAGAAGGAGGCCATTCAGGCCATTGAGCCTGCACTGATATCAATCCCACCCAGGGCCTATGCCCCTGACCACACATATTTACCCTCCTAATCCCTCTGACACTAAGGGGCAATTTAGCATGGCCAATCCACCTAACCTGTACACCTTTGGAGTGTGAGAGGAAACCAGAGCACCTGGTGGGAACCCACGCAGACACGGGGAGAATGTGCAAACTCCACACAGACAGTGAGCTGAGGCTGTAATTGAACCCGGGTCCCTGGTGCTGTGAGGCAGCAGTGCTAACCACTGTGCCATCAGACTGTCTTCTCCTCGAGGAGTCAGCCTTGGGCACTCATAGGGAGGAGACCCAGCAGCTTAGAGCCCCAAGGCCATCCATCCAACTGACTCTGGGAATGTCCGACCATTCCCAACCCCCTCTTCGTCTGAACCTCATCAGCTTCAGCTCCACAAGCCAAGGAGGGCGACTCTGCCACACAGCAGGACCCCAAAGGTAGGCCGGGGACCCCACGTCTCAGACCCCCAGAGGGCCCACACCAAGTATCAACACAGACATAGCAGTCAGCAGACCACCTCCCCTGCTGTGGGTGTCGGGGATGTAACAAGACAGAGTGCCAGGGTTAGTAAGGTCATGATGTAGTTACAGAGCCTGGACGCAGGCGCTAATCATTAACAGTGAGTGTGTTCACGTCATTCCTTCATAAAATGAAGTCATGTGTCACTGTCCACTCCACTCCTCTGAGCAGTGTGTAACCGTCTGATTACAGTTCCAAAATCACTGCCTACATCCGTGGTACTTGCATCGCGATCAGGGTCTGTGTGGAGTTTGCACATTCTCCCCATGTCTGCGTGGGTTTCCTCCGTGTACTCCGGTTTCCTCCCGCCCTCCAAAGATGTGCAGCTAAGGCGGAATGGCCATACTAAATTAACCCTTTGTGTCCAAAGATAAGAACATAAGAAATAGGAGCAGGAGGAGGCCATCTAGCCCTTCGAGCCTGCCCCGCCATTCAATAAGATCATGGCTGATCTGTCGTGGCTCAGTTCCACTTTCCCGCCCTCTCCCCATAACCCTTAATTCCCCTGTCTATCAGAAACCTATCTACCCGTGACTTAAAAATATTTAGCGAGGCAGCCTCCACCACTTCAACAGGCAGAGAATTCTAGAGATTCACCACCCTTTGAGTGAAGAAGTTTCTCCTCAACTCCGATCTGAACTGCCTCCCCCCCACCCCCTTATTTTGAGGCTGTGCCCTCAAGATGTATAGGTTGGGGGGATTAGCAGGGTAAATGTGTGGGGTTATGGGGTCTGGGTAAGATGATCTGCTGGAGGGTCAGTCCTGACCCAATGGGCCGAATGGCCTCTTCCTGCACTGTAGAGATTCTGTGATATTATGGTTTGAAAAGCCTGCTCTTTGTGAATGGGTTTATTTGATTTGAGCAGTTATCGGAGCTGGTGGACAGAGATTTATTCAGTTGATGTTGCACATCCTGGCTTTCAGGAAGCATTTGCTCAGACCCTCATTTGGGAGTCTGGAGTTAGCGTCAACACTCGCCGGCTCCCAGGTAAAAGTGGTAAATTGGGTTACTAATTGGAGATGCCATAGGAAGATGGAGCAGTTATCAACAATAGCAATCCTAATTGGGCAGTTAGAACCATTGGATTCCCCCGAGGTGTCGGGTTGGGCCTGCGCTGGGTAAAATTACTCATTAAAGACTTTGATTAGCGCCTTGTCAGGAAATCTACGTTTCCAGATGCTTTGGGTAGAGCACTTTAGTGGCTGCGCTCCTGGGCTAGTCACAGGCCTGTCGACAGTCAGTCCTACCTCTCACTGGCAAATGCTCACATTTCCGTTTGTGAATTTCGATCATCGAGTAGAATCAAATCCCTGCACTACAGAAGGAGGCCATTCAGTCCATCGACCACAATCCCACCCAGGCCCTCTTCCCGCACCCCCACACATTTACCCTGCTAGTCCCCCTGACACGAGGGGCAATTTATCACGGCCAATCAACCTAAACCACACATCTTTGGACTATGGGAGGAAACCCAAGCAGACACGGGGAGAATGTGCAAACTCCACACAGACCGTGACTGGGATTGAACCTGGAACCCTGGTGCTGCGAGGCAGCAGTGCTCACCATTGTTTCTTTATAAAGAGGAGAGGCTTGGCTTGGGTGTCCCTGATTGGTAAATCGGTGACAAGTGGGTTACTCCTGGGTTAAAATGATTATTCTGAGGTTAGGCCTAATCTCCGGGCCAGGACATGGGTGAGGAATTTGTGCATTTATATAGCAACGTTCACTCCAACTCTAAGGGTGGAATTTTCTGACCAAGTTCACCCCAAAACTGGAAAATCCCGCCTAAAGTCAATGGATATTCGCAGCGAATCCTCAGCACCGCAGCACCGCAGCGCTCCCTCAGCACCGCAGCACCGCAGCGCTCCCTCAGCACCGCAGCCCTCCCTCAGCACCGCAGCCCTCCCTCAGCACCGCAGCGCTCCCTCAGCACCGCAGCACCGCAGCGTTCCCCCAGCACCGCAGCGCTCCCTCAGCACCGCAGCACCGCAGCGTTCCCCCAGCACCGCAGCGCTCCCTCAGCACCGCAGCGCTCCCTCGGCCTCGCAGCGCTCCCCCAGCACCGCAGCACTCCCCCAGCACCGCAGCACTCCCCCAGCACCGCAGCACTCCCCCAGCACCGCAGCACTCCCCCAGCACCGCAGCGCTCCCCCAGCACCGCAGCACTGCCCCAGCACCGCAGCACTGCCCCAGCACCGCAGCGCTCCCCCAGCACCGCAGCGCTCCCTCAGCACCGCAGCACTCCCCCAGCACCGCAGCACTCCCCCAGCACCGCAGCGCTCCCCCAGCACCGCAGCGCTCCCTCAGCACCGCAGCACCGCAGCGCTCCCCCAGCACCGCAGCACCGCAGCAGCACAGCGCTCCCTCAGCACCGCAGCGTTACCTCAGCCTCGCAGCGCTCCCTCAGCCCCGCAGCGTTACCTCAGCCTCGCAGCGCTCCCTCAGCCCCGCAGCGCTCCCTCAGCACCGCAGCGCTCCCCCAGCACCGCAGCGCTCCCTCAGCACCGCAGCGCTCCCTCAGCACCGCAGCCCTCCCTCAGCACCGCAGCGCTCCCTCAGCACCGCAGCGCTCCCTCAGCACCGCAGCGCTCCCCCAGCACCGCAGCCCTCCCTCAGCACCGCAGCGCTCCCTCAGCACCGCAGCGCTCCCTCAGCACCGCAGCGCTCCCCCAGCACCGCAGCCCTCCCTCAGCACCGCAGCCCTCCCTCAGCACCGCAGCGCTCCCTCAGCACCGCAGCACCGCAGCACTCCCTCAGCACTGCAGCGCTCCCTCAGCCCCGCAGCGCTCCCTCAGCACCGCAGCACCGCAGCACTCCCTCAGAACCGCAGCGCTCCCCCAGCACCGCAGCCCTCCCTCAGCACCGCAGCCCTCCCTCAGCACCGCAGCGCTCCCTCAGCACCGCAGCGCTCCCTCAGCACCGCAGCGCTCCCTCAGCACCGCAGCGCTCCCTCAGCACCGCAGCGCTCCCTCAGCACCGCAGCGCTCCCTCAGCACCGCAGCACTCCCTCAGCACCGCAGCGTTCCCTCAGCACCGCAGCGCTCCCCCAGCACCGCAGCGCTCCCTCAGCACCGCAGCGCTCCCTCAGCACCGCAGCGCTCCCTCAGCACCGCAGCGCTCCCTCAGCACCGCAGCGCTCCCTCAGCACCGCAGCACTCCCTCAGCACCGCAGCACTCCCTCAGCACCGCAGCGTTCCCTCAGCACCGCAGCCCTCCCTCAGCACCGCAGCGCTCCCCCAGCACCGCAGCCCTCCCTCAGCACCGCAGCGCTCCCTCAGCACCGCAGCGCTCCCTCAGCACCGCAGCGCTCCCCCAGCACCGCAGCCCTCCCTCAGCACCGCAGCCCTCCCTCAGCACCGCAGCCCTCCCTCAGCACCGCAGCGCTCCCTCAGCACCGCAGCACCGCAGCACTCCCTCAGCACTGCAGCGCTCCCTCAGCCCCGCAGCGCTCCCTCAGCACCGCAGCACCGCAGCACTCCCTCAGCACCGCAGCGCTCCCCCAGCACCGCAGCCCTCCCTCAGCACCGCAGCCCTCCCTCAGCACCGCAGCACCGCAGCGCTCCCTCAGCACCGCAGCGCTCCCTCAGCACCGCAGCACTCCCTCAGCACCGCAGCGCTCCCTCAGCACCGCAGCGCTCCCTCAGCACCGCAGCACTCCCTCAGCACCGCAGCGTTCCCTCAGCACCGCAGCACTCCCTCAGCACCGCAGCACTCCCTCAGCAGCGCAGCACTCCCTCAGCACCGCAGCACTCCCTCAGCACCGCAGCACTCCCTCAGCACCGCAGCGTTCCCTCAGCACCGCAGCGTTCCCTCAGCACCGCAGCACTCCCCCAGCACCGCAGCACTCCCCCAGCACCGCAGCGTTCCCTCAACACCACAGCACTCCCTCAGCACCGCAGCACTCCCTCAGCACCGCAGCACTCCCTCAGCACCGCAGCGTTCCCTCAGCACCGCAGCCCTCCCTCAGCACCGCAGCCCTCCCTCAGCACCGCAGCCCTCCCTCAGCACCGCAGCCCTCCCTCAGCACCGCAGCGCTCCCTCAGCACCGCAGCCCTCCCTCAGCACCGCAGCCCTCCCTCAGCACCGCAGCACTCCCCCAGCACCGCAGCACTCCCTCAGCACCGCAGCGTTCCCTCAGCACCGCAGCCCTCCCTCAGCACCGCAGCGCTCCCTCAGCACCGCAGCCCTCCCTCAGCACCGCAGCACTCCCTCAGCACCGCAGCCCTCCCTCAGCACCGCAGCCCTCCCTCAGCACCGCAGCCCTCCCTCAGCACCGCAGCCCTCCCTCAGCACCGCAGCCCTCCCTCAGCACCGCAGCACGCCCTCAGCACCGCAGCCCTCCCTCAGCACCGCAGCCCTCCCTCAGCACCGCAGCCCTCCCTCAGCACCGCAGCGTTCCCTCAGCACTGCAGCACCGCAGCACTCCCTCAGCACCGCAGCACCGCAGCACTCCCTCAGCACCGCAGCACTCCCTCAGCACCACAGCACCGCAGCACTCCCTCAGCACCGCAGCACTCCCTCAGCACCGCAGCACTCCCTCAGCACCGCAGCACCGCAGCACTCCCTCAGCACCGCAGCCCTCCCTCAGCACCGCAGCACCGCAGCACTCCCTCAGCACCGCCGCACTCCCTCAGCACCGCAGCACCGCAGCACTCCCTCAGCGCCGCAGCACTCCCTCAGCACCGCAGCACCGCAGCCCTCCCTCAGCACCGCAGCACTCCCTCAGCACCGCAGCACCGCAGCACTCCCTCAGCACCGCAGCACTCCCTCAGCACCGCAGCACCGCAGCGCTCCCTCAGCACCGCAGCACTCCCTCAGCACCGCAGCGCCCCCTCAGCACCGCAGCGCTCCCTCAACACCGCAGCGCTCCCCCAGCACCGCAGCGCTCCCTCAGCACCACAGCACTCCCTCAGCACCGCAGCACTCCCTCAACACCGCAGCGCTCCCTCAACACCGCAGCGCTCCCTCAACACCGCAGCACTCCCTCAAAACCGCAGCACTCCCTCAGCACCGCAGAACTCCCTCAACACCGCAGCGCTCCCTCAACACCGCAGCGCTCCCCCAGCACCGCAGCGCTCCCTCAGCACCACAGCGCTCCCTCAGCACCGCAGCCCTCCCTCAGCACCGCAGCGCTCCCTCAGCACCGCAGCGCTCCCTCAGCACCGCAGCGTTACCTCAGCCTCGCAGCGCTCCCTCAGCCCCGCAGCGCTCCCTCAGCACCGCAGCGCTCCCTCAGCACCGCAGCGCTCCCTCAGCACCGCAGCGCTCCCTCAGCACCGCAGCGCTCCCTCAGCACCGCAGCGCTCCCTCAGCACCGCAGCGCTCCCTCAGCACCGCAGCGCTCCCTCAGCACCGCAGCGCTCCCTCAGCACCGCAGCGCTCCCTCAGCACCGCTGCACTCCCTCAGCACCGCTGCACTCCCTCAGCCTCGCAGCGCTCCCTCAGCCCCGCAGCGCTCCCTCAGCACCGCAGCGCTCCCTCAGCACCACAGCGCTCCCTCAGCACAGCAGCACTCCCTCAGCACCGCAGCCCTCCCTCAGCACCGCAGCACTCCCTCAGCACCGCAGCGCTCCCCCAGCACCGCAGCACTCCCTCAGCACCGCAGCGCTCCCTCAGCACCGCAGCACTCCCTCAGCACCGCAGCACTCCCTCAGCACCGCAGCACTCCCTCAGCACCGCAGCGCTCCCCCAGCACCGCAGCGCTCCCTCAGCACCGCAGCGCTCCATCAGCAGCGCAGCACTCCCTCAGCACCGCAGCACTCCCTCAGCACCGCAGCGCTCCCCCAGCACCGCAGCGCTCCCTCAGCACCGCAGCGCTCCCTCAGCAGCGCAGCACCGCAGCGCTCCCTCAGCACCGCAGCGCTCCCTCAGCACCGCAGCACTCCCTCAGCACCGCTGCACTCCCTCAGCACCGCAGCACTCCCTCAGCGCTCCCTCAGCACCGCAGCGCTCCCTCAGCACCGCAGCGCTCCCTCAGCACCGCAGCACTCCCTCAGCACCGCTGCACTCCCTCAGCACCGCAGCACTCCCTCAGCGCTCCCTCAGCACCGCAGCGATCCCTCAGCACCGCAGCGCTCCCTCAGCACCGCAGCGCTCTCTCAGCACTGCAGCACTCCCTCAGCGCTCCCTCAGCACCGCAGCGCTCCCTCAACACCGCAGCGCTCCCTCAACACCGCAGCGCTCCCTCAACACCGCAGCGCTCCCTCAGCACCGCAGCGCTCCCTCAACACCGCAGCGCTCCCTCAACACCGCAGCGCTCCCTCAACACCGCAGCGCTCCCTCAGCACCGCAGCGCTCCCTCAACACCGCAGCGCTCCCTCAACACCGCAGTGCTCCCTCAGCACCGCAGCGCTCCCTCAGCACCGCAGCACCGCAGCGCTCCCTCAGCACCGCAGCACCGCAGCGCTCCCTCAGCACCGCAGCACCGCAGCGCTCCCTCAGCACCGCAGCGCTCCCTCAGCACTGCAGCACTCCCTCAGCACCGCAGCCCTCCCTCAGCACCGCAGCCCTCCCTCAGCACCGCAGCCCTCCCTCAGCACCGCAGCCCTCCCTCAGCACCGCAGCCCTCCCTCAGCACCGCAGCGCTCCCTCAGCCCCGCAGCGCTCCCTCAGCACCGCAGCGCTCCCTCAGCACCGCAGCGCTCCCTCAGCACCGCAGCGCTCCCTCAGCACCGCAGCCCTCCCTCAGCACCGCAGCCCTCCCTCAGCACCGCAGCCCTCCCTCAGCACCGCAGCCCTCCCTCAGCACCGCAGCCCTCCCTCAGCACCGCAGCCCTCCCTCAGCACCGCAGCCCTCCCTCAGCACCGCAGCGCTCCCTCAGCACCGCAGCGCTCCCTCAGCACCGCAGCGCTCCCTCAGCACCGCAGCGCTCCCTCAGCACCGCAGCACCGCAGCGCTCCCTCAACACCGCAGCGCTCCCTCAACACCGCAGCGCTCCCTCAGCACCGCAGCGCTCCCTCAACACCGCAGCGCTCCCTCAGCACCGCAGCCCTCCCTCAGCACCGCAGCACCGCAGCCCTCCCTCAGCACCGCAACCCTCCCTCAGCACCGCAGCCCTCCCTCAGCACCGCAGCCCTCCCTCAGCACCGCAGCGCTCCCTCAGCACCGCAGCCCTCCCTCAGCACCGCAGCCCTCCCTCAGCACCGCAGCGCTCCCTCAGCACCGCAGCACTCCCTCAGCACCGCAGCCCTCCCTCAGCACCGCAGCCCTCCCTCAGCACCGCAGCCCTCCCTCAGCACCGCAGCCCTCCCTCAGCACCGCAGCGCTCCCTCAGCACCGCAGCACTCCCTCAGCACCGCAGCCCTCCCTCAGCACCGCAGCGCTCCCTCAGCACCGCAGCGCTCCCCCAGCACCGCAGCACTCCCTCAGCACCGCAGCACTCCCTCAGCACCGCAGCGCTCCCTCAGCACCGCAGCGCTCCGCCAGCACCGCAGCGCTCCCTCAGCACCGCAGCGCTCCCTCAGCACCGCAGCGCTCCCTCAGCACCGCAGCACCGCAGCGCTCCCTCAGCACCGCAGCGCTCCCTCAGCACCGCAGCGCTCCCTCAGCACCGCAGCACTCCCTCAGCACCGCAGCACTCCCTCAGCGCTCCCTCAGCACCGCAGCGCTCCCTCAGCACCGCAGCACTCCCTCAGCACCGCAGCGATCCCTCAGCACCGCAGCGCTCCCTCAGCACCGCAGCACTCCCTCAGCACTGCAGCACTCCCTCAGCGCTCCCTCAGCACCGCAGCGCTCCCTCAACACCGCAGCGCTCCCTCAACACCGCAGCGCTCCCTCAACACCGCAGCGCTCCCTCAACACCGCAGCGCTCCCTCAACACCGCAGCGCTCCCTCAGCACCGCAGCGCTCCCTCAGCACCGCAGCGCTCCCTCAACACCGCAGCGCTCCCTCAGCACCGCAGCGCTCCCTCAACACCGCAGCGCTCCCTCAACACCGCAGCGCTCCCTCAACACCGCAGCGCTCCCTCAGCACCGCAGCGCTCCCTCAACACCGCAGCGCTCACTCAGCACCGCAGTGCTCCCTCAGCACCGCAGCGCTCCCTCAGCACCGCAGCGCTCCCTCAGCACCGCAGCACCGCAGCACCGCAGCGCTCCCTCAGCACCGCAGCACCGCAGCGCTCCCTCAGCACCGCAGCGCTCCCTCAGCACCGCAGCACCGCAGCCCTCCCTCAGCACCGCAGCCCTCCCTCAGCACCGCAGCGCTCCCTCAGCACCGCAGCACCGCAGCGCTCCCTCAACACCGCAGCGCTCCCTCAGCACCGCAGCGCTCCCTCAACACCGCAGCGCTCCCTCAGCACCGCAGCCCTCCCTCAGCACCGCAGCACCGCAGCCCTCCCTCAGCACCGCAACCCTCCCTCAGCACCGCAGCCCTCCCTCAGCACCGCAGCCCTCCCTCAGCACCGCAGCCCTCCCTCAGCACCGCAGCGCTCCCTCAGCACCGCAGCCCTCCCTCAGCACCGCAGCCCTCCCTCAGCACCGCAGCGCTCCCTCAGCACCGCAGCACTCCCTCAGCACCGCAGCCCTCCCTCAGCACCGCAGCCCTCCCTCAGCACCGCAGCCCTCCCTCAGCACCGCAGCCCTCCCTCAGCACCGCAGCCCTCCCTCAGCACCGCAGCGCTCCCTCAGCACCGCAGCACTCCCTCAGCACCGCAGCCCTCCCTCAGCACCGCAGCGCTCCCTCAGCACCGCAGCGCTCCCCCAGCACCGCAGCACTCCCTCAGCACCGCAGCGCTCCCTCAGCACCGCAGCGCTCCCTCAGCACCGCAGCGCTCCCCCAGCACCGCAGCGCTCCCTCAGCACCGCAGCGCTCCCTCAGCACCGCAGCGCTCCCTCAGCACCGCAGCACCGCAGCGCTCCCTCAGCACCGCAGCGCTCCCTCAGCACCGCAGCGCTCCCTCAGCACCGCAGCACTCCCTCAGCACCGCAGCACTCCCTCAGCGCTCCCTCAGCACCGCAGCGCTCCCTCAGCACCGCAGCACTCCCTCAGCACCGCAGCGATCCCTCAGCACCGCAGCGCTCCCTCAGCACCGCAGCACTCCCTCAGCACTGCAGCACTCCCTCAGCGCTCCCTCAGCACCGCAGCGCGCCCTCAACACCGCAGCGCGCCCTCAACACCGCAGCGCTCCCTCAACACCGCAGCGCTCCCTCAGCACCGCAGCGCTCCCTCAGCACCGCAGCGCTCCCTCAGCACCGCAGCGCTCCCTCAACACCGCAGCGCTCCCTCAGCACCGCAGCGCTCCCTCAACACCGCAGCGCTCCCTCAACACCGCAGCGCTCCCTCAACACCGCAGCGCTCCCTCAGCACCGCAGCGCTCCCTCAACACCGCAGCGCTCCCTCAGCACCGCAGTGCTCCCTCAGCACCGCAGCGCTCCCTCAGCACCGCAGCACCGCAGCGCTCCCTCAGCACCGCAGCACCGCAGCACCGCAGCGCTCCCTCAGCACCGCAGCACCGCAGCGCTCCCTCAGCACCGCAGCGCTCCCTCAGCACCGCAGCACCGCAGCCCTCCCTCAGCACCGCAGCCCTCCCTCAGCACCGCAGCGCTCCCTCAGCACCGCAGCGCTCCCTCAGCACCGCAGCGCTCCCTCAGCACCGCAGCACCGCAGCGCTCCCTCAGCACCGCAGCACCGCAGCGCTCCCTCAGCACCGCAGCGCTCCCTCAGCACTGCAGCACTCCCTCAGCACCGCAGCCCTCCCTCAGCACCGCAGCCCTCCCTCAGCACCGCAGCCCTCCCTCAGCACCGCAGCCCTCCCTCAGCACCGCAGCGCTCCCTCAGCCCCGCAGCGCTCCCTCAGCACCGCAGCGCTCCCTCAGCACCGCAGCGCTCCCTCAGCACCGCAGCGCTCCCTCAGCACCGCAGCGCTCCCTCAGCACCGCAGCCCTCCCTCAGCACCGCAGCCCTCCCTCAGCACCGCAGCCCTCCCTCAGCACCGCAGCCCTCCCTCAGCACCGCAGCCCTCCCTCAGCACCGCAGCCCTCCCTCAGCACCGCAGCCCTCCCTCAGCACCGCAGCCCTCCCTCAGCACCGCAGCGCTCCCTCAGCACCGCAGCGCTCCCTCAGCACCGCAGCGCTCCCTCAGCACCGCAGCGCTCCCTCAGCACCGCAGCACCGCAGCGCTCCCTCAACACCGCAGCGCTCCCTCAGCACCGCAGCGCTCCCTCAACACCGCAGCGCTCCCTCAGCACCGCAGCCCTCCCTCAGCACCGCAGCACCGCAGCCCTCCCTCAGCACCGCAACCCTCCCTCAGCACCGCAGCCCTCCCTCAGCACCGCAGCCCTCCCTCAGCACCGCAGCGCTCCCTCAGCACCGCAGCCCTCCCTCAGCACCGCAGCCCTCCCTCAGCACCGCAGCGCTCCCTCAGCACCGCAGCACTCCCTCAGCACCGCAGCCCTCCCTCAGCACCGCAGCCCTCCCTCAGCACCGCAGCCCTCCCTCAGCACCGCAGCGCTCCCTCAGCACCGCAGCACTCCCTCAGCACCGCAGCCCTCCCTCAGCACCGCAGCCCTCCCTCAGCACCGCAGCGCTCCCTCAGCACCGCAGCGCTCCCCCAGCACCGCAGCACTCCCTCAGCACCGCAGCACTCCCTCAGCACCGCAGCGCTCCCTCAGCACCGCAGCGCTCCCCCAGCACCGCAGCGCTCCCTCAGCACCGCAGCGCTCCCTCAGCACCGCAGCGCTCCCTCAGCACCGCAGCACCGCAGCGCTCCCTCAGCACCGCAGCGCTCCCTCAGCACCGCAGCGCTCCCTCAGCACCGCAGCACTCCCTCAGCACCGCAGCACTCCCTCAGCACCGCAGCACTCCCTCAGCACCGCAGCACTCCCTCAGCGCTCCCTCAGCACCGCAGCGCTCCCTCAGCACCGCAGCACTCCCTCAGCACCGCAGCGATCCCTCAGCACCGCAGCGCTCCCTCAGCACCGCAGCACTCCCTCAGCACTGCAGCACTCCCTCAGCGCTCCCTCAGCACCGCAGCGCTCCCTCAACACCGCAGCGCTCCCTCAACACCGCAGCGCTCCCTCAACACCGCAGCGCTCCCTCAACACCGCAGCGCTCCCTCAGCACCGCAGCGCTCCCTCAGCACCGCAGCGCTCCCTCAACACCGCAGCGCTCCCTCAGCACCGCAGCGCTCCCTCAACACCGCAGCGCTCCCTCAACACCGCAGCGCTCCCTCAACACCGCAGCGCTCCCTCAGCACCGCAGCGCTCCCTCAACACCGCAGCGCTCCCTCAGCACCGCAGCGCTCCCTCAGCACCGCAGCGCTCCCTCAGCACCGCAGCACCGCAGCGCTCCCTCAGCACCGCAGCACCGCAGCACCGCAGCGCTCCCTCAGCACCGCAGCACCGCAGCGCTCCCTCAGCACCGCAGCGCTCCCTCAGCACCGCAGCACCGCAGCCCTCCCTCAGCACCGCAGCCCTCCCTCAGCACCGCAGCGCTCCCTCAGCACCGCAGCACCGCAGCGCTCCCTCAACATCGCAGCGCTCCCTCAGCACCGCAGCGCTCCCTCAACACCGCAGCGCTCCCTCAGCACCGCAGCGCTCCCTCAGCACCGCAGCACCGCAGCGCTCCCTCAGCACCGCAGCGCTCCCTCAGCACTGCAGCACTCCCTCAGCACCGCAGCCCTCCCTCAGCACCGCAGCCCTCCCTCAGCACCGCAGCCCTCCCTCAGCACCGCAGCCCTCCCTCAGCACCGCAGCCCTCCCTCAGCACCGCAGCGCTCCCTCAGCCCCGCAGCGCTCCCTCAGCACCGCAGCGCTCCCTCAGCACCGCAGCGCTCCCTCAGCACCGCAGCGCTCCCTCAGCACCGCAGCGCTCCCTCAGCACCGCAGCCCTCCCTCAGCACCGCAGCCCTCCCTCAGCACCGCAGCCCTCCCTCAGCACCGCAGCCCTCCCTCAGCACCGCAGCCCTCCCTCAGCACCGCAGCCCTCCCTCAGCACCGCAGCCCTCCCTCAGCACCGCAGCGCTCCCTCAGCACCGCAGCGCTCCCTCAGCACCGCAGCGCTCCCTCAGCACCGCAGCGCTCCCTCAGCACCGCAGCGCTCCCTCAGCACCGCAGCACCGCAGCGCTCCCTCAACACCGCAGCGCTCCCTCAGCACCGCAGCGCTCCCTCAACACCGCAGCGCTCCCTCAGCACCGCAGCCCTCCCTCAGCACCGCAGCACCGCAGCCCTCCCTCAGCACCGCAACCCTCCCTCAGCACCGCAGCCCTCCCTCAGCACCGCAGCCCTCCCTCAGCACCGCAGCGCTCCCTCAGCACCGCAGCCCTCCCTCAGCACCGCAGCCCTCCCTCAGCACCGCAGCCCTCCCTCAGCACCGCAGCGCTCCCTCAGCACCGCAGCACTCCCTCAGCACCGCAGCCCTCCCTCAGCACCGCAGCCCTCCCTCAGCACCGCAGCCCTCCCTCAGCACCGCAGCCCTCCCTCAGCACCGCAGCGCTCCCTCAGCACCGCAGCACTCCCTCAGCACCGCAGCCCTCCCTCAGCACCGCAGCGCTCCCTCAGCACCGCAGCGCTCCCCCAGCACCGCAGCACTCCCTCAGCACCGCAGCACTCCCTCAGCACCGCAGCGCTCCCTCAGCACCGCAGCGCTCCGCCAGCACCGCAGCGCTCCCTCAGCACCGCAGCGCTCCCTCAGCACCGCAGCGCTCCCTCAGCACCGCAGCACCGCAGCGCTCCCTCAGCACCGCAGCGCTCCCTCAGCACCGCAGCGCTCCCTCAGCACCGCAGCACTCCCTCAGCACCGCAGCACTCCCTCAGCGCTCCCTCAGCACCGCAGCGCTCCCTCAGCACCGCAGCACTCCCTCAGCACCGCAGCGATCCCTCAGCACCGCAGCGCTCCCTCAGCACCGCAGCACTCCCTCAGCACTGCAGCACTCCCTCAGCGCTCCCTCAGCACCGCAGCGCTCCCTCAACACCGCAGCGCTCCCTCAACACCGCAGCGCTCCCTCAACACCGCAGCGCTCCCTCAACACCGCAGCGCTCCCTCAACACCGCAGCGCTCCCTCAGCACCGCAGCGCTCCCTCAGCACCGCAGCGCTCCCTCAACACCGCAGCGCTCCCTCAGCACCGCAGCGCTCCCTCAACACCGCAGCGCTCCCTCAACACCGCAGCGCTCCCTCAACACCGCAGCGCTCCCTCAGCACCGCAGCGCTCCCTCAACACCGCAGCGCTCCCTCAGCACCGCAGTGCTCCCTCAGCACCGCAGCGCTCCCTCAGCACCGCAGCGCTCCCTCAGCACCGCAGCACCGCAGCACCGCAGCGCTCCCTCAGCACCGCAGCACCGCAGCGCTCCCTCAGCACCGCAGCGCTCCCTCAGCACCGCAGCACCGCAGCCCTCCCTCAGCACCGCAGCCCTCCCTCAGCACCGCAGCGCTCCCTCAGCACCGCAGCACCGCAGCGCTCCCTCAACACCGCAGCGCTCCCTCAGCACCGCAGCGCTCCCTCAACACCGCAGCGCTCCCTCAGCACCGCAGCCCTCCCTCAGCACCGCAGCACCGCAGCCCTCCCTCAGCACCGCAACCCTCCCTCAGCACCGCAGCCCTCCCTCAGCACCGCAGCCCTCCCTCAGCACCGCAGCCCTCCCTCAGCACCGCAGCGCTCCCTCAGCACCGCAGCCCTCCCTCAGCACCGCAGCCCTCCCTCAGCACCGCAGCGCTCCCTCAGCACCGCAGCACTCCCTCAGCACCGCAGCCCTCCCTCAGCACCGCAGCCCTCCCTCAGCACCGCAGCCCTCCCTCAGCACCGCAGCCCTCCCTCAGCACCGCAGCCCTCCCTCAGCACCGCAGCGCTCCCTCAGCACCGCAGCACTCCCTCAGCACCGCAGCCCTCCCTCAGCACCGCAGCGCTCCCTCAGCACCGCAGCGCTCCCCCAGCACCGCAGCACTCCCTCAGCACCGCAGCGCTCCCTCAGCACCGCAGCGCTCCCTCAGCACCGCAGCGCTCCCCCAGCACCGCAGCGCTCCCTCAGCACCGCAGCGCTCCCTCAGCACCGCAGCGCTCCCTCAGCACCGCAGCACCGCAGCGCTCCCTCAGCACCGCAGCGCTCCCTCAGCACCGCAGCGCTCCCTCAGCACCGCAGCACTCCCTCAGCACCGCAGCACTCCCTCAGCGCTCCCTCAGCACCGCAGCGCTCCCTCAGCACCGCAGCACTCCCTCAGCACCGCAGCGATCCCTCAGCACCGCAGCGCTCCCTCAGCACCGCAGCACTCCCTCAGCACTGCAGCACTCCCTCAGCGCTCCCTCAGCACCGCAGCGCGCCCGCAACACCGCAGCGCGCCCTCAACACCGCAGCGCTCCCTCAACACCGCAGCGCTCCCTCAGCACCGCAGCGCTCCCTCAGCACCGCAGCGCTCCCTCAGCACCGCAGCGCTCCCTCAACACCGCAGCGCTCCCTCAGCACCGCAGCGCTCCCTCAACACCGCAGCGCTCCCTCAACACCGCAGCGCTCCCTCAACACCGCAGCGCTCCCTCAGCACCGCAGCGCTCCCTCAACACCGCAGCGCTCCCTCAGCACCGCAGTGCTCCCTCAGCACCGCAGCGCTCCCTCAGCACCGCAGCACCGCAGCGCTCCCTCAGCACCGCAGCACCGCAGCACCGCAGCGCTCCCTCAGCACCGCAGCACCGCAGCGCTCCCTCAGCACCGCAGCGCTCCCTCAGCACCGCAGCACCGCAGCCCTCCCTCAGCACCGCAGCCCTCCCTCAGCACCGCAGCGCTCCCTCAGCACCGCAGCGCTCCCTCAGCACCGCAGCGCTCCCTCAGCACCGCAGCACCGCAGCGCTCCCTCAGCACCGCAGCACCGCAGCGCTCCCTCAGCACCGCAGCGCTCCCTCAGCACTGCAGCACTCCCTCAGCACCGCAGCCCTCCCTCAGCACCGCAGCCCTCCCTCAGCACCGCAGCCCTCCCTCAGCACCGCAGCGCTCCCTCAGCCCCGCAGCGCTCCCTCAGCACCGCAGCGCTCCCTCAGCACCGCAGCGCTCCCTCAGCACCGCAGCGCTCCCTCAGCACCGCAGCGCTCCCTCAGCACCGCAGCCCTCCCTCAGCACCGCAGCCCTCCCTCAGCACCGCAGCCCTCCCTCAGCACCGCAGCCCTCCCTCAGCACCGCAGCCCTCCCTCAGCACCGCAGCCCTCCCTCAGCACCGCAGCCCTCCCTCAGCACCGCAGCCCTCCCTCAGCACCGCAGCGCTCCCTCAGCACCGCAGCGCTCCCTCAGCACCGCAGCGCTCCCTCAGCACCGCAGCGCTCCCTCAGCACCGCAGCACCGCAGCGCTCCCTCAACACCGCAGCGCTCCCTCAGCACCGCAGCGCTCCCTCAACACCGCAGCGCTCCCTCAGCACCGCAGCCCTCCCTCAGCACCGCAGCACCGCAGCCCTCCCTCAGCACCGCAACCCTCCCTCAGCACCGCAGCCCTCCCTCAGCACCGCAGCCCTCCCTCAGCACCGCAGCGCTCCCTCAGCACCGCAGCCCTCCCTCAGCACCGCAGCCCTCCCTCAGCACCGCAGCGCTCCCTCAGCACCGCAGCACTCCCTCAGCACCGCAGCCCTCCCTCAGCACCGCAGCCCTCCCTCAGCACCGCAGCCCTCCCTCAGCACCGCAGCGCTCCCTCAGCACCGCAGCACTCCCTCAGCACCGCAGCCCTCCCTCAGCACCGCAGCGCTCCCTCAGCACCGCAGCGCTCCCCCAGCACCGCAGCACTCCCTCAGCACCGCAGCACTCCCTCAGCACCGCAGCGCTCCCTCAGCACCGCAGCGCTCCCCCAGCACCGCAGCGCTCCCTCAGCACCGCAGCGCTCCCTCAGCACCGCAGCGCTCCCTCAGCACCGCAGCACCGCAGCGCTCCCTCAGCACCGCAGCGCTCCCTCAGCACCGCAGCGCTCCCTCAGCACCGCAGCACTCCCTCAGCACCGCAGCACTCCCTCAGCACCGCAGCACTCCCTCAGCACCGCAGCACTCCCTCAGCGCTCCCTCAGCACCGCAGCGCTCCCTCAGCACCGCAGCACTCCCTCAGCACCGCAGCGATCCCTCAGCACCGCAGCGCTCCCTCAGCACCGCAGCACTCCCTCAGCACTGCAGCACTCCCTCAGCGCTCCCTCAGCACCGCAGCGCTCCCTCAACACCGCAGCGCTCCCTCAACACCGCAGCGCTCCCTCAACACCGCAGCGCTCCCTCAACACCGCAGCGCTCCCTCAGCACCGCAGCGCTCCCTCAGCACCGCAGCGCTCCCTCAACACCGCAGCGCTCCCTCAGCACCGCAGCGCTCCCTCAACACCGCAGCGCTCCCTCAACACCGCAGCGCTCCCTCAACACCGCAGCGCTCCCTCAGCACCGCAGCGCTCCCTCAACACCGCAGCGCTCCCTCAGCACCGCAGTGCTCCCTCAGCACCGCAGCGCTCCCTCAGCACCGCAGCACCGCAGCGCTCCCTCAGCACCGCAGCACCGCAGCACCGCAGCGCTCCCTCAGCACCGCAGCACCGCAGCGCTCCCTCAGCACCGCAGCGCTCCCTCAGCACCGCAGCACCGCAGCCCTCCCTCAGCACCGCAGCCCTCCCTCAGCACCGCAGCGCTCCCTCAGCACCGCAGCACCGCAGCGCTCCCTCAACATCGCAGCGCTCCCTCAGCACCGCAGCGCTCCCTCAACACCGCAGCGCTCCCTCAGCACCGCAGCCCTCCCTCAGCACCGCAGCACCGCAGCCCTCCCTCAGCACCGCAACCCTCCCTCAGCACCGCAGCCCTCCCTCAGCACCGCAGCCCTCCCTCAGCACCGCAGCGCTCCCTCAGCACCGCAGCCCTCCCTCAGCACCGCAGCCCTCCCTCAGCACCGCAGCACTCCCTCAGCACCGCAGCACTCCCTCAGCACCGCAGCACTCCCTCAGCACCGCAGCCCTCCCTCAGCACCGCAGCCCTCCCTCAGCACCGCAGCCCTCCCTCAGCACCGCAGCGCTCCCTCAGCACCGCAGCACTCCCTCAGCACCGCAGCCCTCCCTCAGCACCGCAGCGCTCCCTCAGCACCGCAGCGCTCCCCCAGCACCGCAGCACTCCCTCAGCACCGCAGCACTCCCTCAGCACCGCAGCGCTCCCTCAGCACCGCAGCGCTCCCCCAGCACCGCAGCGCTCCCTCAGCACCGCAGCGCTCCCTCAGCACCGCAGCGCTCCCTCAGCACCGCAGCACCGCAGCGCTCCCTCAGCACCGCAGCGCTCCCTCAGCACCGCAGCGCTCCCTCAGCACCGCAGCACTCCCTCAGCACCGCAGCACTCCCTCAGCGCTCCCTCAGCACCGCAGCGCTCCCTCAGCACCGCAGCACTCCCTCAGCACCGCAGCGATCCCTCAGCACCGCAGCGCTCCCTCAGCACCGCAGCACTCCCTCAGCACTGCAGCACTCCCTCAGCGCTCCCTCAGCACCGCAGCGCGCCCTCAACACCGCAGCGCGCCCTCAACACCGCAGCGCTCCCTCAACACCGCAGCGCTCCCTCAACACCGCAGCGCTCCCTCAGCACCGCAGCGCTCCCTCAGCACCGCAGCGCTCCCTCAACACCGCAGCGCTCCCTCAGCACCGCAGCGCTCCCTCAACACCGCAGCGCTCCCTCAACACCGCAGCGCTCCCTCAACACCGCAGCGCTCCCTCAGCACCGCAGCGCTCCCTCAACACCGCAGCGCTCCCTCAGCACCGCAGTGCTCCCTCAGCACCGCAGCGCTCCCTCAGCACCGCAGCACCGCAGCGCTCCCTCAGCACCGCAGCACCGCAGCACCGCAGCACTCCCTCAGCACCGCAGCACCGCAGCGCTCCCTCAGCACCGCAGCGCTCCCTCAGCACCGCAGCACCGCAGCCCTCCCTCAGCACCGCAGCCCTCCCTCAGCACCGCAGCGCTCCCTCAGCACCGCAGCGCTCCCTCAGCACCGCAGCGCTCCCTCAGCACCGCAGCGCTCCCTCAGCACCGCAGCCCTCCCTCAGCACCGCAGCGCTCCCTCAGCACCGCAGCGCTCCCTCAGCACCGCAGCGCTCCCTCAGCACCGCAGCGCTCCCTCAGCACCGCAGCCCTCCCTCAGCACCGCAGCCCTCCCTCAGCACCGCAGCCCTCCCTCAGCACCGCAGCCCTCCCTCAGCACCGCAGCCCTCCCTCAGCACCGCAGCGCTCCCTCAGCACCGCAGCCCTCCCTCAGCACCGCAGCCCTCCCTCAGCACCGCAGCCCTCCCTCAGCACCGCAGCGCTCCCTCAGCACCGCAGCGCTCCCTCAGCACCGCAGCGCTCCCTCAGCACCGCAGCGCTCCCTCAGCACCGCAGCGCTCCCTCAGCACCGCAGCGCTCCCTCAGCACCGCAGCCCTCCCTCAGCACCGCAGCCCTCCCTCAGCACCGCAGCGCTCCCTCAGCACCGCAGCCCTCCCTCAGCACCGCAGCACCGCAGCGCTCCCTCAACACCGCAGCGCTCCCTCAACACCGCAGCGCTCCCTCAACACCGCAGCGCTCCCTCAACACCGCAGCGCTCCCTCAGCACCGCAGCGCTCCCTCAGCACCGCAGCGCTCCCTCAGCACCGCAGCGCTCCCTCAGCACCGCAGCGCTCCCTCAGCACCGCAGCGCTCCCTCAGCACCGCAGCACCGCAGCGCTCCCTCAGCACCGCAGCGCTCCCTCAGCACCGCAGCACTCCCTCAGCACCGCAGCACTCCCTCAGCGCTCCCTCAGCACCGCAGCGCTCCCTCAGCACCGCAGCACTCCCTCAGCACCGCAGCGATCCCTCAGCACCGCAGCGCTCCCTCAGCACCGCAGCGCTCCCTCAGCACCGCAGCACTCCCTCAGCACTGCAGCACTCCCTCAGCGCTCCCTCAGCACCGCAGCGCTCCCTCAGCACCGCAGCCCTCCCTCAGCACCGCAGCGCTCCCTCAGCACCGCAGCGCTCCCCCAGCACCGCAGCACTCCCTCAGCACCGCAGCACTCCCTCAGCACCGCAGCGCTCCCTCAGCACCGCAGCGCTCCCCCAGCACCGCAGCGCTCCCTCAGCACCGCAGCGCTCCCTCAGCACCGCAGCACCGCAGCGCTCCCTCAGCACCGCAGCGCTCCCTCAGCACCGCAGCGCTCCCTCAGCACCGCAGCACTCCATCAGCACCGCAGCACTCCCTCAGCGCTCCCTCAGCACCGCAGCGCTCCCTCAGCACCGCAGCACTCCCTCAGCACCGCAGCGATCCCTCAGCACCGCAGCGCTCCCTCAGCACCGCAGCACTCCCTCAGCACTGCAGCACTCCCTCAGCGCTCCCTCAGCACCGCAGCGCTCCCTCAACACCGCAGCGCTCCCTCAACACCGCAGCGCTCCCTCAACACCGCAGCGCTCCCTCAGCACCGCAGCGCTCCCTCAGCACCGCAGCGCTCCCTCAGCACCGCAGCGCTCCCTCAACACCGCAGCGCTCCCTCAGCACCGCAGCGCTCCCTCAACACCGCAGCGCTCCCTCAACACCGCAGCGCTCCCTCAGCACCGCAGCGCTCCCTCAACACCGCAGCGCTCCCTCAGCACCGCAGTGCTCCCTCAGCACCGCAGCGCTCCCTCAGCACCGCAGCACCGCAGCGCTCCCTCAGCACCGCAGCACCGCAGCACCGCAGCGCTCCCTCAGCACCGCAGCACCGCAGCGCTCCCTCAGCACCGCAGCGCTCCCTCAGCACTGCAGCGCTCCCTCAGCACCGCAGCACCGCAGCGCTCCCTCAGCACCGCAGCGCTCCCTCAGCACCGCAGCGCTCCCTCAGCACCGCAGCCCTCCCTCAGCACCGCAGCCCTCCCTCAGCACCGCAGCGCTCCCTCAGCACCGCAGCGCTCCCTCAGCACCGCAGCGCTCCCTCAGCACCGCAGCGCTCCCTCAGCACCGCAGCCCTCCCTCAGCACCGCAGCACCGCAGCGCTCCCTCAACACCGCAGCGCTCCCTCAACACTGCAGCGCTCCCTCAACACCGCAGCGCTCCCTCAACACCGCAGCGCTCCCTCAACACCGCAGCGCTCCCTCAACACCGCAGCCCTCCCTCAGCACCGCAGCGCTCCCTCAGCACCGCAGCGCTCCCCCAGCACCGCAGCCCTCCCTCAGCACCGCAGCACTCCCTCAGCACCGCAGCGCTCCCTCAGCACCGCAGCGCTCCCTCAGCACCGCAGCGCTCCCTCAGCACCGCAGCGCTCCCCCAGCACCGCAGCGCTCCCTCAGCACCGCAGCGCTCCCTCAGCACCGCAGCGCTCCCTCAGCACCGCAGCACCGCAGCGCTCCCTCAGCACCGCAGCGCTCCCTCAGCACCGCAGCGCTCCCTCAGCACCGCAGCACTCCCTCAGCACCGCAGCACTCCCTCAGCGCTCCCTCAGCACCGCAGCGCTCCCTCAGCACCGCAGCACTCCCTCAGCACCGCATCGATCCCTCAGCACCGCAGCGCTCCCTCAGCACCGCAACGCTCCCTCAGCACCGCAGCACTCCCTCAGCACTGCAGCACTCCCTCAGCGCTCCCTCAGCAACGCAGCGCTCCCTCAACACCGCAGCGCTCCCTCAACACCGCAGCGCTCCCTCAACACCGCAGCGCTCCCTCAGCACCGCAGCGCTCCCTCAGCACCGCAGCGCTCCCTCAGCACCGCAGCGCTCCCTCAGCACCGCAGCGCTCCCTCAGCACCGCAGCACCGCAGCGCTCCCTCAGCACCGCAGCACCGCAGCACCGCAGCGCTCCCTCAGCACCGCAGCACCTCAGCGCTCCCTCAGCACCGCAGCGCTCCCTCAGCACCGCAGCGCTCCCTCAGCACCGCAGCCCTCCCTCAGCACCGCAGCCCTCCCTCAGCACCGCAGCCCTCCCTCAGCACCGCAGCCCTCCCTCAGCACCGCAGCCCTCCCTCAGCACCGCAGCCCTCCCTCAGCACCGCAGCGCTCCCTCAGCACCGCAGCGCTCCCTCAGCCCCGCAGCGCTCCCTCAGCACCGCAGCGCTCCCTCAGCACCGCAGCGCTCCCTCAGCACCGCAGCCCTCCCTCAGCACCGCAGCGCTCCCTCAGCACCGCAGCGCTCCCTCAGCACCGCAGCGCTCCCTCAGCACCGCAGCGCTCCCTCAGCACCGCAGCGCTCCCTCAGCACCGCAGCCCTCCCTCAGCACCGCAGCCCTCCCTCAGCACCGCAGCCCTCCCTCAGCACCGCAACGCTCCCTCAGCACCGCAGCGCTCCCTCAGCACCGCAGCGCTCCCTCAGCACCGCAGCGCTCCCTCAGCCCCGCAGCACTCCCTCAGCACCGCAGCACCGCAGCGCTCCCTCAACACCGCAGCGCTCCCTCAACACCGCAGCGCTCCCTCAACACCGCAGCGCTCCCTCAACACCGCAGCGCTCCCTCAGCACCGCAGCGCTCCCTCAGCACCGCAGCGCTCCCTCAGCACCGCAGCGCTCCCCCAGCACCGCAGCGCTCCCTCAGCACCGCAGCCCTCCCTCAGCACCGCAGCACCGCAGCCCTCCCTCAGCACCGCAGCGCTCCCTCAGCACCGCAGCCCTCCCTCAGCACCGCAGCCCTCCCTCAGCACCGCAGCCCTCCCTCAGCACCGCAACGCTCCCTCAGCACCGCAGCGCTCCCTCAGCACCGCAGCGCTCCCTCAGCACCGCAGCGCTCCCTCAGCCCCGCAGCACTCCCTCAGCACCGCAGCACCGCAGCGCTCCCTCAACACCGCAGCGCTCCCTCAACACCGCAGCGCTCCCTCAACACCGCAGCGCTCCCTCAACACCGCAGCGCTCCCTCAGCACCGCAGCGCTCCCTCAGCACCGCAGCGCTCCCTCAGCACCGCAGCGCTCCCTCAGCACCGCAGCCCTCCCTCAGCACCACAGCGTTCCCTCAGCACCGCAGCGCTCCCTCAGCACCGCAGCGTTCCCTCAGCACCGCAGCCCTCCCTCAGCACCGCAGCGCTCCCCCAGCACCGCAGCCCTCCCTCAGCACCGCAGCACTCCCTCAGCACCGCAGCGCTCCCTCAGCACCGCAGCGCTCCCCCAGCACCGCAGCCCTCCCTCAGCACCGCAGCCCTCCCTCAGCACCGCAGCCCTCCCTCAGCACCGCAGCGCTCCCTCAGCACCGCAGCACCGCAGCACTCCCTCAGCACTGCAGCGCTCCCTCAGCCCCGCAGCGCTCCCTCAGCACCGCAGCACCGCAGCACTCCCTCAGCACCGCAGCGCTCCCCCAGCACCGCAGCCCTCCCTCAGCACCGCAGCCCTCCCTCAGCACCGCAGCACCGCAGCGCTCCCTCAGCACCGCAGCGCTCCCTCAGCACCGCAGCACTCCCTCAGCACCGCAGCGCTCCCTCAGCACCGCAGCGCTCCCTCAGCACCGCAGCGCTCCCTCAGCACCGCAGCGCTCCCTCAGCACCGCAGCGCTCCCTCAGCACCGCAGCGCTCCCTCAGCACCGCAGCGTTCCCTCAGCACCGCAGCACTCCCTCAGCACCGCAGCACTCCCTCAGCACCGCAGCACTCCCTCAGCACCGCAGCACTCCCTCAGCACCGCAGCACTCCTTCAGCACCGCAGCCCTCCCTCAGCACCGCAGCGCTCCCTCAGCACCGCAGCGCTCCCTCAGCACCGCAGCACTCCCTCAGCACCGCAGCGCTCCCTCAGCACCGCAGCGCTCCCTCAGCACCGCAGCGCTCCCTCAGCACCGCAGCACTCCCTCAGCACCGCAGCACTCCCTCAGCACCGCAGCCCTCCCTCAGCACTGCAGCACCGCAGCGCTCCATCAGCACCGCAGCGCTCCCCCAGCACCGCAGCGCTCCCCCAGCACCGCAGCACCCCTCAGCACCGCAGCCCTCCCTCAGCACCGCAGCGCTCCCTCAGCACCGCAGCGCTCCCTCAGCACCGCAGCGCTCCCTCAGCACCGCAGCCCTCCCTCAGCACCGCAGCGCTCCCTCAGCACCGCAGCGCTCCCTCAGCACCGCAGCCCTCCCTCAGCACCGCAGCACTGCAGCGCTCCCTCAGCACCGCAGCCCTCCCTCAGCACCGCAGCCCTCCCTCAGCACCGCAGCACTCCCTCAGCACCGCAGCCCTCCCTCAGCACCGCAGCACCGCAGCGCTCCCTCAGCACCGCAGCACTCCCTCAGCACCGCAGCGCTCCCTCAGCACCGCAGCGCTCCCTCAGCACCGCAGCGCTCCCTCAGCACCGCAGCGCTCCCCCAGCACCGCAGCGCTCCCTCAGCACCGCAGCGCTCCCTCAGC
The DNA here is from genome assembly GCF_965287045.1 of Carcharhinus amblyrhynchos. Taxonomy (NCBI): domain Eukaryota; kingdom Metazoa; phylum Chordata; class Chondrichthyes; order Carcharhiniformes; family Carcharhinidae; genus Carcharhinus; species Carcharhinus amblyrhynchos. Next base: position 64,199 of record NW_027649856.1, on the reverse strand, counting down.
ACCGCAGCGCTCCCTCAGCACCGCATCGCTCCCTCAGCACCGCAGCGCTCCCTCAGTACCGCAGCGCTCCCTCAGCACCGCAGCGCTCCCTCAGCACCGCAGCGCTCCCTCAGCACCGCAGCGCTCCCTCAACACCGCAGCACTCCCCCAGCACCGCAGCCCTCCCTCAGCACCGCAGCGCTCCCTCAGCACCGCAGCGCTCCCTCAGCACCGCAGCGCTCCCTCAGCACCGCAGCGCTCCCTCAGCACCGCAGCACCGCAGCGCTCCCTCAGCACCGCAGCGCTCCCTCAGCACCGCAGCCCTCCCTCAGCACCGCAGCACCGCAGCCCTCCCTCAGCACCGCAGCGCTCCCTCAGCACCGCAGCGCTCCCTCAGCACCGCAGCCCTCCCTCAGCACCGCAGCCCTCCCTCAGCACCACAGCGCTCCCTCAGCACCGCAGCGCTCCCTCAGCACCGCAGCGCTCCCTCAGCACCGCAGCGCTCCCTCAGCACCACAGCGCTCCCTCAGCACCACAGCGCTCCCTCAGCACCGCAGCACTCCCTCAGCACCGCAGCCCTCCCTCAGCACGCAGCACTCCCTCAGCACCGCAGCGCTCCCCCAGCACCGCAGCACTCCCTCAGCACCGCAGCGCTCCCTCAGCACCGCAGCACTCCCTCAGCACCGCAGCGCTCCCCCAGCACCGCAGCGCTCCCTCAGCACCGCAGCGCTCCCTCAGCACCGCAGCACTCCCTCAGCACCGCAGCACTCCCTCAGCACCGCAGCGCTCCCCCAGCACCGCAGCGCTCCCTCAGCACCGCAGCGCTCCCTCAGCACCGCAGCACTCCCTCAGCACCGCTGCACTCCCTCAGCACCGCAGCACTCCCTCAGCGCTCCCTCAGCATCGCAGCGCTCCCTCAGCACCGCAGCGCTCCCTCAGCACCGCAGCACTCCCTCAGCACCGCTGCACTCCCTCAGCACCGCAGCACTCCCTCAGCGCTCCCTCAGCACCGCAGCGATCCCTCAGCACCGCAGCGCTCCCTCAGCACCGCAGCACTCCCTCAGCACTGCAGCACTCCCTCAGCGCTCCCTCAGCACCGCAGCGCTCCCTCAACACCGCAGCGCTCCCTCAACACCGCAGCGCTCCCTCAACACCGCAGCGCTCCCTCAACACCGCAGCGCTCCCTCAGCACCGCAGCACTCCCTCAGCACCGCAGCGCTCCCTCAACACCGCAGCGCTCCCTCAACACCGCAGCGCTCCCTCAACACCGCAGCGCTCCCTCAGCACCGCAGCGCTCCCTCAACACCGCAGCGCTCCCTCAACACCGCAGTGCTCCCTCAGCACCGCAGCGCTCCCTCAGCACCGCAGCGCTCCCTCAGCACCGCAGCGCTCCCTCAGCACCGCAGCACCGCAGCGCTCCCTCAGCACCGCAGCACCGCAGCGCTCCCTGAGCACCGCAGCGCTCCCTCAGCACTGCAGCACTCCCTCAGCACCGCAGCCCTCCCTCAGCACCGCAGCCCTCCCTCAGCACCGCAGCGCTCCCTCAGCACCGCAGCGCTCCCTCAGCACCGCAGCGCTCCCTCAGCACCGCAGCGCTCCCTCAGCACCGCAGCGCTCCCTCAGCACCGCAGCGCTCCCTCAGCACCGCAGCCCTCCCTCAGCACCGCAGCCCTCCCTCAGCACCGCAGCCCTCCCTCAGCACCGCAGCCCTCCCTCAGCACCGCAGCCCTCCCTCAGCACCGCAGCCCTCCCTCAGCACCGCAGCCCTCCCTCAGCACCGCAGCCCTCCCTCAGCACCGCAGCCCTCCCTCAGCACCGCAGCGCTCCCTCAGCACCGCAGCGCTCCCTCAGCACCGCAGCGCTCCCTCAGCACCGCAGCGCTCCCTCAGCACCGCAGCGCTCCCTCAGCACCGCAGCGCTCCCTCAGCACCGCAGCGCTCCCTCAACACCGCAGCGCTCCCTCAGCACCGCAGCGCTCCCTCAACACCGCAGCGCTCCCTCAACACCGCAGCGCTCCCTCAGCACCGCAGCCCTCCCTCAGCACCGCAGCCCTCCCTCAGCACCGCAACCCTCCCTCAGCACCGCAGCCGTCCCTCAGCACCGCAGCCCTCCCTCAGCACCGCAGCGCTCCCTCAGCACCGCAGCCCTCCCTCAGCACCGCAGCCCTCCCTCAGCACCGCAGCGCTCGCTCAGCACCGCAGCACTCCCTCAGCACCGCAGCCCTCCCTCAGCACCGCAGCCCTCCCTCAGCACCGCAGCCCTCCCTCAGCACCGCAGCGCTCCCTCAGCACCGCAGCACTCCCTCAGCACCGCAGCCCTCCCTCAGCACCGCAGCTCTCCCTCAGCACCGCAGCGCTCCCCCAGCACCGCAGCACTCCCTCAGCACCGCAGCACTCCCTCAGCACCGCAGCGCTCCCTCAGCACCGCAGCGCTCCCCCAGCACCGCAGCGCTCCCTCAGCACCGCAGCGCTCCCTCAGCACCGCAGCGCTCCCTCAGCACCGCAGCACCGCAGCGCTCCCTCAGCACCGCAGCGCTCCCTCAGCACCGCAGCGCTCCCTCAGCACCGCAGCACTCCCTCAGCACCGCAGCACTCCCTCAGCGCTCCCTCAGCACCGCAGCGCTCCCTCAGCACCGCAGCACTCCCTCAGCACCGCAGCGATCCCTCAGCACCGCAGCGCTCCCTCAGCACCGCAGCACTCCCTCAGCACTGCAGCACTCCCTCAGCGCTCCCTCAGCACCGCAGCGCTCCCTCAACACCGCAGCGCTCCCTCAACACCGCAGCGCTCCCTCAACACCGCAGCGCTCCCTCAACACCGCAGCGCTCCCTCAACACCGCAGCGCTCCCTCAGCACCGCAGCGCTCCCTCAGCACCGCAGCGCTCCCTCAGCACCGCAGCGCTCCCTCAGCACCGCAGCGCTCCCTCAACACCGCAGCGCTCCCTCAACACCGCAGCGCTCCCTCAACACCGCAGCGCTCCCTCAGCACCGCAGCGCTCCCTCAACACCGCAGCGCTCCCTCAGCACCGCAGTGCTCCCTCAGCACCGCAGCGCTCCCTCAGCACCGCAGCACCGCAGCGCTCCCTCAGCACCGCAGCACCGCAGCACCGCAGCGCTCCCTCAGCACCGCAGCACCGCAGCGCTCCCTCAGCACCGCAGCGCTCCCTCAGCACCGCAGCACCGCAGCCCTCCCTCAGCACCGCAGCCCTCCCTCAGCACCGCAGCGCTCCCTCAGCACCGCAGCGCTCCCTCAGCACCGCAGCGCTCCCTCAGCACCGCAGCGCTCCCTCAGCACCGCAGCGCTCCCTCAGCACCGCAGCCCTCCCTCAGCACCGCAGCGCTCCCTCAGCACCGCAGCGCTCCCTCAGCACCGCAGCCCTCCCTCAGCACCGCAGCCCTCCCTCAGCACCGCAGCCCTCCCTCAGCACCGCAGCCCTCCCTCAGCACCGCAGCCCTCCCTCAGCACCGCAGCGCTCCCTCAGCACCGCAGCGTTCCCTCAGCACCGCAGCCCTCCCTCAGCACCGCAGCCCTCCCTCAGCACCGCAGCCCTCCCTCAGCACCGCAGCGCTCCCTCAGCACCGCAGCCCTCCCTCAGCACCGCAGCACCGCAGCGCTCCCTCAACACCGCAGCGCTCCCTCAACACCGCAGCGCTCCCTCAACACCGCAGCCCTCCCTCAGCACCGCAGCGCTCCCTCAGCACCGCAGCGCTCCCCCAGCACCGCAGCCCTCCCTCAGCACCGCAGCGCTCCCTCAGCACCGCAGCGCTCCCTCAGCACCGCAGCGCTCCCTCAGCACCGCAGCGCTCCCTCAGCACCGCAGCGCTCCCTCAGCACCGCAGCACCGCAGCGCTCCCTCAGCACCGCAGCGCTCCCTCAGCACCGCAGCGCTCCCTCAGCACCGCAGCGCTCCCTCAGCACCGCAGCACTCCCTCAGCACCGCAGCACTCCCTCAGCGCTCCCTCAGCACCGCAGCGCTCCCTCAGCACCGCAGCACTCCCTCAGCACCGCAGCGATCCCTCAGCACCGCAGCGCTCCCTCAGCACCGCAGCGCTCCCTCAGCACCGCAGCACTCCCTCAGCACTGCAGCGCTCCCTCAGCACCGCAGCGCTCCCTCAGCACCGCAGCCCTCCCTCAGCACCGCAGCGCTCCCTCAGCACCGCAGCGCTCCCCCAGCACCGCAGCACTCCCTCAGCACCGCAGCACTCCCTCAGCACCGCAGCGCTCCCTCAGCACCGCAGCGCTCCCCCAGCACCGCAGCGCTCCCTCAGCACCGCAGCGCTCCCTCAGCACCGCAGCGCTCCCTCAGCACCGCAGCACCGCAGCGCTCCCTCAGCACCGCAGCGCTCCCTCAGCACCGCAGCGCTCCCTCAGCACCGCAGCACTCCCTCAGCACCGCAGCACTCCCTCAGCGCTCCCTCAGCACCGCAGCGCTCCCTCAGCACCGCAGCACTCCCTCAGCACCGCAGCGATCCCTCAGCACCGCAGCGCTCCCTCAGCACCGCAGCACTCCCTCAGCACTGCAGCACTCCCTCAGCGCTCCCTCAGCACCGCAGCGCTCCCTCAACACCGCAGCGCTCCCTCAACACCGCAGCGCTCCCTCAACACCGCAGCGCTCCCTCAGCACCGCAGCGCTCCCTCAGCACCGCAGCGCTCCCTCAACACCGCAGCGCTCCCTCAGCACCGCAGCGCTCCCTCAACACCGCAGCGCTCCCTCAACACCGCAGCGCTCCCTCAACACCGCAGCGCTCCCTCAGCACCGCAGCGCTCCCTCAACACCGCAGCGCTCCCTCAGCACCGCAGCGCTCCCTCAGCACCGCAGCGCTCCCTCAGCACCGCAGCACCGCAGCGCTCCCTCAGCACCGCAGCACCGCAGCACCGCAGCGCTCCCTCAGCACCGCAGCACCGCAGCGCTCCCTCAGCACCGCAGCGCTCCCTCAGCACTGCAGCGCTCCCTCAGCACCGCAGCACCGCAGCGCTCCCTCAGCACCGCAGCGCTCCCTCAGCACCGCAGCCCTCCCTCAGCACCGCAGCCCTCCCTCAGCACCGCAGCCCTCCCTCAGCACCGCAGCGCTCCCTCAGCACCGCAGCGCTCCCTCAGCACCGCAGCGCTCCCTCAGCACCGCAGCGCTCCCTCAGCACCGCAGCGCTCCCTCAGCACCGCAGCCCTCCCTCAGCACCGCAGCGCTCCCTCAGCACCGCAGCGCTCCCTCAGCACCGCAGCGCTCCCTCAGCACCGCAGCCCTCCCTCAGCACCGCAGCCCTCCCTCAGCACCGCAGCCCTCCCTCAGCACCGCAGCCCTCCCTCAGCACCGCAGCCCTCCCTCAGCACCGCAGCGCTCCCTCAGCACCGCAGCCCTCCCTCAGCACCGCAGCCCTCCCTCAGCACCGCAGCCCTCCCTCAGCACCGCAGCGCTCCCTCAGCACCGCAGCGCTCCCTCAGCACCGCAGCGCTCCCTCAGCACCGCAGCGCTCCCTCAGCACCGCAGCCCTCCCTCAGCACCGCAGCGCTCCCTCAGCACCGCAGCCCTCCCTCAGCACCGCAGCACCGCAGCGCTCCCTCAACACCGCAGCGCTCCCTCAACACTGCTGCGCTCCCTCAACACCGCAGCGCTCCCTCAACACCGCAGCGCTCCCTCAACACCGCAGCGCTCCCTCAACACCGCAGCCCTCCCTCAGCACCGCAGCGCTCCCTCAGCACCGCAGCGCTCCCCCAGCACCGCAGCCCTCCCTCAGCACCGCAGCACTCCCTCAGCACCGCAGCGCTCCCTCAGCACCGCAGCGCTCCCTCAGCACCGCAGCGCTCCCCCAGCACCGCAGCGCTCCCTCAGCACCGCAGCGCTCCCTCAGCACCGCAGCGCTCCCTCAGCACCGCAGCACCGCAGCGCTCCCTCAGCACCGCAGCGCTCCCTCAGCACCGCAGCGCTCCCTCAGCACCGCAGCACTCCCTCAGCACCGCAGCACTCCCTCAGCGCTCCCTCAGCACCGCAGCGCTCCCTCAGCACCGCAGCGCTCCCTCAGCACCGCAGCGATCCCTCAGCACCGCAGCGCTCCCTCAGCACCGCAGCGCTCCCTCAGCACCGCAGCACTCCCTCAGCACTGCAGCACTCCCTCAGCGCTCCCTCAGCACCGCAGCGCTCCCTCAACACCGCAGCGCACCCTCAACACCGCAGCGCTCCCTCAACACCGCAGCGCTCCCTCAGCACCGCAGCGCTCCCTCAGCACCGCAGCGCTCCCTCAGCACCGCAGCGCTCCCTCAGCACCGCAGCGCTCCCTCAGCACCGCAGCACCGCAGCGCTCCCTCAGCACCGCAGCACCGCAGCACCGCAGCGCTCCCTCAGCACCGCAGCACCGCAGCGCTCCCTCAGCACCGCAGCGCTCCCTCAGCACCGCAGCCCTCCCTCAGCACCGCAGCCCTCCCTCAGCACCGCAGCCCTCCCTCAGCACCGCAGCCCTCCCTCAGCACCGCAGCCCTCCCTCAGCACCGCAGCCCTCCCTCAGCACCGCAGCGCTCCCTCAGCACCGCAGCGCTCCCTCAGCCCCGCAGCGCTCCCTCAGCACCGCAGCGCTCCCTCAGCACCGCAGCGCTCCCTCAGCACCGCAGCCCTCCCTCAGCACCGCAGCGCTCCCTCAGCACCGCAGCGCTCCCTCAGCCCCGCAGCACTCCCTCAGCACCGCAGCACCGCAGCGCTCCCTCAACACCGCAGCGCTCCCTCAACACCGCAGCGCTCCCTCAACACCGCAGCGCTCCCTCAACACCGCAGCGCTCCCTCAGCACCGCAGCGCTCCCTCAGCACCGCTGCGCTCCCTCAGCACCGCAGCGCTCCCTCAGCACCGCAGCGCTCCCTCAGCACCGCAGCGCTCCCCCAGCACCGCAGCCCTCCCTCAGCACCGCAGCGCTCCCTCAGCACCGCAGCCCTCCCTCAGCACCGCAGCACCGCAGCCCTCCCTCAGCACCGCAGCCCTCCCTCAGCACCACAGCGCTCCCTCAACACCGCAGCGCTCCCTCAACACCGCAGCGCTCCCTCAGCACCGCAGCGCTCCCTCAGCACCGCTGCGCTCCCTCAGCACCGCAGCGCTCCCTCAGCACCGCAGCGCTCCCTCAGCACCGCAGCGCTCCCCCAGCACCGCAGCCCTCCCTCAGCACCGCAGCGCTCCCTCAGCACCGCAGCGCTCCCTCAGCACCGCAGCACCGCAGCGCTCCCTCAGCACCGCAGCACCGCAGCGCTCCCTCAGCACCGCAGCGCTCCCTCAGCACCACAGCGCTCCCTCAGCACCGCAGCACCGCAGCGCTCCCTCAGCACCGCAGCGCTCCCTCAGCACCGCAGCACTCCCTCAGCACCGCAGCGCTCCCTCAGCACCACAGCACTCCCTCAGCACCGGAGCCCTCCCTCAGCACCGCAGCGCTCCCTCAGCACCGCAGCGCTCCCTCAGCACCGCAGCGCTCCCTCAGCACCGCAGCGCTCCCCCAGCACCGCAGCACTCCCTCAGCACCGCAGCGCTCCCTCAGCACCGCAGCGCTCCCTCAGCACCGCAGCGCTCCCTCAGCACCGCAGCGCTCCCTCAGCACCGCAGCGATCCCTCAGCACCGCAGCACTCCCTCAGCACCGCAGCGCTCCCTCAGCACCGCAGCGCTCCCTCAGCACCGCAGCGCTCCCTCAGCACCGCAGCGCTCCCTCAGCACCGCAGCGATCCCTCAGCACCGCAGCGCTCCCTCAGCACCGCAGCGCTCCCTCAGCACCGCAGCGCTCCCTCAGCACCGCAGCCCTCCCTCAGCACTGCAGCCCTCCCTCAGCACCGCAGCGCTCCCTCAGCACCGCAGCCCTCCCTCAGCACCGCAGCGATCCCTCAGCACCGCAGCACTCCCTCAGCACCGCAGCGCTCCCTCAGCACCGCACAGTGAGTGTCCGTCTGGATTTTGTGCTCAGTTTGCTGGGGTCAGACCTGAAGGCATGACTGCAGAACTCCGAGACTAGGGACTACCCAGGGGGTTATAGCAAACTGCAGCGGGGGAGGTGAAAGGGTCTTTGGCATCACCACTCCTGAGTTTGGGGTGGGGGCCGACACTGCCAGCTGTTGTGGGGGGCAGTGGATTCAGTGGCTTTGTGGGCCCCCTGAAGGTAAGAGGTGACCGAGGGGTGGGGTGAGGGTGGGTGGGTGAGAGAGGGTGTGGGACGGGAGGTGTGGGGCTGGAGCACAGAATGCAGAGCCTGGAGAAGGGGCAGAGCCTGAAGCCAGCGGGAAGTAAAGTGGGAACAGAAACAAAAGGCAGGAAGGGGGGAAAAGTGGAAGGCAGAGAAACCAAAGATAAAAATCGAAAAGAACCCCAATATATCATAATTGTAAGAGGGCAATAAGAACCAAGCCTGAAGGCTGTGTCTCAATGCGAGGAGTATTTGTAATAAGGTGGATGAATTAACCAAGTAGACAGCCATTAATGGATATGATGTAATTGGGATCACGGAGACCTGGATTGGGAGGCATGCCTTATGAGGATAGGTTGAGGGAGCTGGGTCTCTTCTCCCTGGAGAGACGAAGGTTGAGAGGCGACCTGATAGAGGTTTATAAAATGTTGAAAGGAATAGATAGGGTGGATTCTCGGAGGCTATTTCCCAGGGCTGAAATGGTCGCTACGAGAGGACACAGGTTTAAGGTGCTGGGGGGCAGGTACAGAGGAGAAGTCAGGGGTAAGTTTTTCACTCAGAGGGTGGTGAGTGAGTGGAATCAGCTGCCGTCGGTGGTGGATTCGATAGGGTCTTTTAAGAGACTTCTGGATGAGACTGACGGTTATAGGTAAGCCTAGTAGGTAGGGATCTGATCGGCGCAACTTGTGGGCCGAAGGGCCTGTTTGTGCTGTAGTTTTTCTATGATTCTATGTGACTTGACTCCAGAGTGACCAGCGATGGGAACTCAACATCTAGGGACATTCAATATCCAGGAAAGATAGACGGAAAGGAAAAGGGGGTGGGGCGGCATTGCTGGTTAAAGAGGAGATAAATGCAATAGTAAGTAAGGAAGGACATTTGCCTGCACGATATGGAATCTGTATGGGTGGAGCTGCGGAACACCAAAGGACAAAAAATCCTAGTGGAAGTTGCACCAAACAGTAGTAGTGAGGTTGAGGTTGGGAGCAAGCAGGAAATTAGTGATGTGTGCAGTAAGGGTACAGCAGTTATTGTGGGTGACTTCAATCTGCACATTGATTGAGCTCACCAAACTGGTAGCAATGCGATGGAGGAGGATTTCCTGGAATGTATAAGGGATGGTTTTCTCGACCAAAATGTCAAGGAACCAACTAGAGAGCTGGCCGTCTAGACTAGGTATTGTGTAATGAGAGAGGATTAATTAACAACCTTATGGCGCGATATCTTTTGGGGAAGAGTGACCATAATATAGTAGAATTTTTCATTAAAATGGAGAGTGACACGGTTAAGTCTGAGACGATGGTCCTGAACTTGAGGACAGCCAGTTTTTATGGTATGAGATGTGCAGGATAAACTGGCAAAGGATACTTGAGAGATTGATGGTGGATAGGCAGTGGCAGACATTTAAAGAACATATGGATGAACTTTAACAACTGTACATTCCCTGTCTCCGTAAGAGTAAAATGGGGAAGGTGGCTCATCCATTGCTAACAAGGGAAATCAGGGATCATGTTAAAGCCAAAGAAGAGGCAGATAGATTGGCCCAAAAAAGTAGCAAACCTGGGGACTGGGAGAAATTTAAAATCCAGCAGAGGAGGACAAAGGGTCTAATTCAGAAAGGGGACAACAGAATATGAGAGTTGGCTTTCATGAAACATAAAAACTGACTGCAAATACTTTTATAAATATATGAAGAGAAAAAGACTAGGGAAGCATGTCCCTTACAATTAGAATCAGATGAATTCATAATGGGGAATGAAGAAATGGCAGACCAGCTGAACAAATACTTTGGATCTTCAGTAAAGAGGACACAAATAACTTTCCAGAAACAGAGGGTCTAGCATGAAGGAGGAACTAAAGGAAATACTTATTAATCAGGAAATTGTTGGAATTAAAACCCAATAAGTCCCCAGGGCCTGATGCTCTGCATCTCAGAGAACTCAAGGAAATGGCCCGAGGAATAGTGGATACATTGGTGATCATTATCCAGCATCCTATAGACACTGGGAGAGTTCCAGTGGATTGGAGGGTAGCTAAGATAACCCCACTTTTTAAAGAAGGAGGGAGAGAGAAAACTGGGGAATTATAGACCAGTTGGCCTGACATCGGTGGTGCGGAAAATGCTGAAGTCAGTTAGTAAGGGTGAAATAACTGGGCATTTGGAAAGGGGTGACATGATTCAAGTCAAGTCCAAGTCAGCATGGATTCACTAAAGGGAAATCACGCTTGACAAATCTTCTGGAATTTTTTGAGAATGTGACCAGTAGAGTGAACAAGGGTGAACCAGTGAATGTTGTGTATCTGGACTTTCAAAAAACTTTTGACAAGGTCCCACACAGGAACTAAGTGAGAAAACTTAAAGCTCATGGTTTTGGGGGTAATATATTGACATGGATAGAGAACTGGTTGGGGATTGGAAGCAGAGAGTAGGAATAAATGGGTCCTTTTCAGAGTGGCAGCAGTGACTAGTGCGGTGCTGCAGGGTTCAGTGCTGAGACCCCAGCTATTCACAATGTACATTAATGGTTTGGATGAAGGAATTGAATGCAATATCTCCACATTTGCAGATGATAGTAAGCTGGGTGGCAGTGTGAGGAGGATGCTAAGAGGCTGCAGGGTGACTTGGACAGGCTGGTTGAGTGGGCAAATACTTGGCCAATGCAACATAACATGGATGGATGTGAGGTTTTTGGTGGCAAAAACAAGAAGGAAAATTATTATCTGAATGGTGGCAGTTTAGGAAAAGGGGAAGTGTAACATGACCTGGGTGTCATGGTGGAACAGTCGCTGAAGGTTGGCATGCAGGTACAGCAGGCGATGAGGAAAGCTAGTGGCATGCTGGCCTTCATAGCAAGAGGAGCTGAGTATAGGAGTAAAGCTGTAGTATACAGAGCCTTGGTGAGGCCGCACCTTGAGTTTTGTGTGCAGTTTTGGTCTCCTAGGCTGGGGAAGGACATTCTTGCTATTGAGGGAGTCCAACAAAGGTTCGCCAGACTGATTCCTGGAATGGCAGGACTGACATATGAAGAGAGGCTGGATCGACTGGGCTTGTACTCACTGGAATTTAGAAGAATGAGAGGGGATCTCATTGAAACATATAAAATCCTGATGGGACTGGACAGGCTAAATGCAGAAAGAATGTTCCTGATGTTGGGGGAAGTCCAGAACTAGGGTCACAGTCTAAGAATAAAGGGTAAGCCATTCAGGACTGAGATGGGGAAGAATCCCTTTACTCAGAGAGTTGCGAACCTGTGGAATTCTCTACCACAGAAAGCTGCTGGGGCCGGTTTGTTAAATGTGTTCAAGCGTGAGCTGGACGTGACCCGTGTGGCTGAAGGGATCAAGGGGTATGGAGAGGAAGTGGGAGTGGGATCCTGAAAGCGCATGAGCGACCATGATCATATTAAATGATGGTGGAGGTTTGAAGGGCGGAATGGCCTCCTCCTGCACCTATTTTCCATGTTTCAATGTTTCCAGGTAGTGGTTGTGAGTTTGGAAGACGCTGTCAAAGGATCTTTGCTGAGTTCCTGCAGTGTATCTTGTAGATGGTACACACGACTGCCACTGTTCATTAGTGTTGGGAGGGAGTGGGTGTTTGTGGATGGGGGAGCAATCAATGCTTTGTCCTGGGTGGTGTCGAGCTTCCTGAGCGTTGTTGGAGCTGCACCCATCCAGGCAAGTGGGAAATATTCCATCACACTCCTGACTTGTCCCTCATCGATGGTGGACAGGCTATGGGGAGTCCGGACGTGAGTTAACCACTGCAGAACTCCCAGACTTTGATTTGTGTTTGTATTCATATGGCTGGGTCCAGTTCAACATCTGGTCAATGGTAACCCCCAGGATGTTGGCAGTGGGGAATTCAGTGATGGCAATGCCATTGAATGTCATAGGGCAATGGTTAGATTCCCTCTTGCTGGAGATGGTCATTGCCTGGCACTTGTGTGGCACGGAGGTTACTTGCCACTTGTCAGCCCAAGCCTGGGTATTGTCCAGATCTTGTTGCATTTGAACATGAACTGCTTCAGTACCTGAGGAGTCACGAACGGTGCTGAACTTTGTACAAACATCAGTGAACATCCCCACTTCTGACCTTATGATGGAGGGAAGGTCATTGGTGAAGCAGCTGAAGATTGTTGAACCTAAGACACTACCCTGAGGGACTCCTGCAGAGATGTCCTGGAGCTGAGATGACTGACCCTCCGCAACCTCAACCATCTTCCTATGTACCAGGTATGACTCCAACCCGCAGAGAGTTTGCCTCCTGATTCCCATTGATTCCAGTTTCGCTAAGGTTCCTTGATGCCACACTCAGTCGAACGCATCCTTGATGTTGAGGGGCAGTCACTCTCACCTCACCTCTGGAATTCAGCTCTTTTGTCCATGTTTGAACTGAGGTCGTAATGAGGTCAGGAGCTGAGTGGCCCTGGTGAAACCCAAACTGGGCATCACTGAGCAGGCTATTGCTGGACAGGTGCTGCTTGATAGAGCTGTTAATGACCCCTTCCATCACTTTAGTGGCGATCAAGAGTAGATGGGCAGTAATGGCTGGGTTGGATTTGTCCTGCTTTTTGAGTACAGGACATACCTGGGCAATTTTCCACGTTGCTGGGTAGATGTCAGTGTTGTAACTGTACTGGAAGAGCTTGGCTAGGGGTCTGGCAAGTTCTGAGCACAGGTCTTCAGTACTATTGCCAGAATGTTATCAGGGTTCATTGCCTTTGCAGTATCCAGTGCCTTCAGCCATTTCTTGATATCACCGATGACATTCACTCCAAGCTCTCACACTTCTCTCTATTCCATTTATTGAGCATTCTCTTGCCTTCTTTGTCCTCACCAGGCTGCACCACCTCACACCTCTCTGGGTTAAATCCCACCTTCCGCCTCTCTGGCTGTTCAGGCGGCCTCTCTCTGTAGATTGATACTATCCTCACTTTCCCACTACTCCAAATTTGGGATCTTCGGCAAGCTTTGAAATTTTAACTCTCGGAGAAAACTAATGGAAAGAAAACACAAAATGATTCTCAAACATTTGAGCTGATTACGAATCTTTATCCAGTTCTTTATACCCTGTCTGTACGATTCTCTAAAGCAGGAAATGTTGAAAAACTGTGTCTGGAAAATTATTTTGTAACTTTTGATAAAGTTATTATTTGTTTTATTAATTTGTGGGACATGGACATCATTGGCTGCCCAGTATCTATTGCCTGCCCCGATTTGCCCAAAGGCAGTTAGGAATGAACCCGTTGCTGTTGGTTATTTAGATAGGCGTGAGATATTTCAGTTTCCACACTGGATGTTTCCTCCAGATGAGAAAATCCCAGCAACAGCTGCAGTTTATTGTTGCTTTCTCCCCGCACCTCGTGGGGCACTAAGGCAGACTTTGACCTGGTCCTATAGCTAGTAATTCCCAGGTCACTTGTCTATCGCCGCGGGGGCTTGTAGCTTGAGGGGGCCACTCCACTTGGAGGTTTACAGCATGGAAACAGGCCCTTCGGCCCAACTCATCCATGTCACCCTTTTTTTACCACTAAGCTAGTCCCAATTGCCCGCGTTTGGCTCATATCCCTCTATACCCATCATAGCCATGTAACTGTCTAAACGCTTTTTAAAAGACAAAATTGTACCCACCTCTACTACTACCTCTGACATCTCGTTCCAGACACTCACCACCATCTGTGTGAAAAAATTGCCCCTCTGGGCCCTTTTGTATCTCTCCCCTCTCACCTTAAACCTCTGCCCTCTGGTTTTAGACTCCCCTACCTTTGGGAAGAGATATTGACTATCCAGCGGATCTATTATTATTTTATAGACCTCTATAAGATCACCCCTCAGCCTCCTTATATTTCAAACCATCAAGCCCTGGTAACATCCAAGTAAATTTTTTCTATATTCTTTCTAGTTTAATAATATCCTTTCTATAACAGAGTGACAGAACAGTACACAGTATTCCAAGTGTGGCCTTATCAATGTCTTGTACAAGGTATCCCAGCTCCATTAAGTGTGACTGATCCGGAGTCTCTCTCACTCTTACCGCCAGACACTGGCACGTATGGAAGGATTTGCAGGTTGGCACTCCCTGTTCTTCGCCCGTCAAGTCCTGGGGTGAGTCCCTGACTCAGAGGCAGGGACACTCCTCACTGCGCCCCTGAGCTACAGCTAGACGTTTATTCACAAGTAGGCTTACATTCACACAGTGATGAAGTTACTGTGAAAAACCCTCGTCGCCACACTCCAGCACCTGTTCGGGTGCAAAGAGGGAGAATTTAGCACGGCCAACGCGCCCCAACCATCATGTCTTTCAGACTGCGGGAGGAAACCGGAGCACCTGGAGGAAACCTGACGCCTCCTGACTCCCCAAAGCCAATCCACCATCTACAAGGCACAAGTCAGGAGTGTGATGGAATACTCCCCACTTGCCTGGATGGGTGCAACTCCAACAGCACTCAAGAAACTCAACGCCATCCAGGACAAAGCAGCCCCACTTGATTGGCACCCCATCCACAAACATACAGTCCCTCAACCACTCACGCTCGGTAGCAGCAGTGTGTACTATCTACAAGATGCACTGCAGCAACTCATCAACGATCCTTAGACAGCACCTTCCAAACCCAAGACCACTTCCATTTCGAAGGACAAGGGCAGCGAATACATGGGGAGACTCACCACCTGCAAGTTCACCTCCAAGCCACTCACCATCCTGACTTGGAAATATATCACCGTTCCTTCACGGTGTCCGGGTCAAAATCCTGGAATTCCCTCCCTAACGGCATTGTGGGTCAACCCACAGCACATGGACTGCAGCGATTCAAGAAGGCAGCTCACCAGCACCTTCTCAAGGGCAACTAGGGATGGGCAATAAATGCTGACCAGCCAGCGATGCCCATGTCCCACAAATGAATAAAAAATAATGGCCTCCAATTGCTATCCAAGCCTGTAACAGGGTTAAGAAGGTGTAGTGTATACGTTTCTTTATAAAGTGTGCAGATTTAGAGGGGAATTGAGAAGTATCCAATTCAGATGATGGTATGGGGGCACGGTGGTTAGCACTGCTGCCTCACAGCGCCAGGGATCCGGGTTCGATTCCCGGCTTGGGTCACTGTCTGTGCGGTGTTTGCACATTCTCCCCATGTCTGTGTGGGTTTCCTTCCATAGTCCAACAATGTGGATTTGATAGGGTCTTTTTAAGAGACTTTTGGATGAGTACATGGGACTTGGTAAGATAGAGGGTTATAGGTAAGCCTCGTAGGTAGGGATATGTTCGGTGCAACTTGTGGGCCGAAGGGCCTATTTGTGCTGTAGTGTTTCTATGTTCTGTGATGTGCGAGTTAGGTGGATTGGCCATGCTAAATTGCCCATAGGGTCAGGGAGATTACTTAGGGTAAATATATAGCATTATGAAGATAGGGCCTGGGTGGGATTGTGGTTGGTGCAGACTTGATGGGCCAAATGGCCTCCTACTGCACTGCAGGATTTTATGAGTATAATATCAAGGGTAGGAGTCTTAGCAGTGTAGAGGATCAGAAGGACCTTGGGGTCCGGGTCCATAGGACTCTTAAATCGGCCTCGCAGGTGCAGGATGTGGTCAAGAAGGCGTATGGTGTACTGGCCTTCATTAATCGAGGGATTGAGTTTAGGAGTCGGGAGGTAATGCTGCAACTTTATAAGACCCTTGTCAGACCCCTCTTGGAGTACTGTGCGCAGTTCTGGTCGCCTCACTACAGGAAGGATGTGGAAGCTATTGAGAGGGTGCAGAGGAGATTTACAAGGATGTTGCCTGGATTGGGAGGCATGCCTTATGAAGATAGGTTGAGGGAGCTAGGTCTCTTCTCCCTGGAGAGACGAAGGTTGAGAGGTGACCTGATAGAGGTTTATAAAATGTTGAGAGGAATAGATAGGGTGGATTCTCGGAGGCTATTTCCCAGGGCTGAAATGGTCGCTACGAGAGGACACAGGTTTAAGGTGCTGGGGAGCAGGTACAGAGGAGATGTCAGGGGTAAGTTTTTCACTCAGAGGGTGGTGAGTGAGTGGAATCGGCTGCCGTCGGTGGTGGTGGTGAACTCGTTGAGGTCTTTTAAGAAACTTCTGGATGAGTACATGGGATTTAATGGGATTGAGGGTTATAGATAGGCCTGGTAGGTATGGATATGATTGGTGCAACTTGTGGGCCGAAGGACCTGTTTGTGCTGCAGTGTTCTATGTTCTACGTTCTATGATTCTATTTATTTAACCTAGAAGGTGTTGGGAGTCATGTACTCACCACCTCAAAGGCTGAAACCCTCACTACCTTAAAACAAAAGCACTTGACCTACTCTGGAGATGATGCAATCTACAGCACTACACCCCAACAGCTGGAAAGTGGGGTCAGACTCTGCACTGGTTGGCATGGATCTGATGGGCTGAATGGCCTCTTCTGTTCCATAAATTTTCCATTAGAGTGCTCCGTTCAAGTTTAACATAAAGCCCAGTGTAACACAGCCGTTACTTATCCCCCAGGATGACTTACAGTTCTCAAAGGTTGGCTTCAGAAACTTCAGATCTGGGCCTGCTTACTTTTCCCATCTCCGTGGTGAGTTCATTTATATTTCAGCACAGTTACACTCAACTTTGCCAATACCCGTTTCACACACCAAAGCAAAGCACCTTTATATTTAATCCAGCACTTCTCACTTCATAAAAAATGGAAAGTTCTGGAAACGCTCGGCGGGTCACCCAATGCCTGCCAGGAGAGGGTCAACTTGTAGTGTTTTGAGACCATAAGACATAGGAGCAGAATTAGGCCACTCAGCCCATCCCCATTCTCCTCCCCATTCTTCTGCCTTTTCCCCATAACCCTTGACTCTCTTATTTATCAAGAACCTATCTATCTCTGTCTTAAAGACACTCAATGGCCCGGCCTCCACAGCCTTCTGCAGCAAAGGGTTCCACAGATTCCCCACTCCCTGGCTGAAGAAATTCCTCCTCATCTCTGTATTAAAGGATCGTCCCTTTAGCCTGAGGTCATGCCCTCTGACCACATCAACCTTTCACCGGAGTCGACTGCTCACAACCCATCAGAATGTTCCAGAACTCTTCACTGCCAATGAATCACCTTCCTTCAACCGAAAGCAATGCCAGTGGTAATCAAAAAACATTATTTCAAAGGGGTATCGATAAAAAAAGTTACCAGTATATCAGGATGTGGAGTAGCTGCAATAGATTATTAGAATTTAGATTCTTCCACAAGGTATGGGTGTCGCTGGCTAGGCCAGCATTTATTGCCCCTTGAGAAGGTGGTGGTGAGCTGCCTTCTTGAATCGCTGCAGTCCATGTGGTGTAGGTACACCCACAGTGCTGTTAGGAAGGGAGTTCCAGGATTTTGGGTTGAGTAACATAGAACATAGAACACTACAGCACAAACAGGCCCTTCGGCCCACAAGTTGCGCCGATCATATCCCTACCTACCAGGCCTATCTATAACCCTCAATCCCATTAAATCCCATGTACTCGTCCAGAAGTCTCTTAAAAGACCCCAACGAGTTCGCCTCTACCACCACCGGCAGCCTATTCCATTCACTCACCACCCTCTGAGTGAAAAACTTACCCCTAACATCTCCTCTGTACCTGCTCCCCAGCACCTTAAACCTGTGTCCTCTCGTAGTGACCATTTCAGCCCTGGGAAATAGCCTCTGAGAATCCACCCTATCTATTCCTCTCAACATTTTATAAACCTCTATCAGGTCGCCTCTCAACCTTCGTCTCTCCAGGGAGAAGAGACCTAGCTCCCTCAACCTATCCTCATAAGGCATGCCTCCCAATCCAGGCAACATCCTTGTAAATCTCCTCTGCACCCTCTCAATAGCTTCCACATCCTCCCTGTAGTGAGGCGACCAGAACCGTGCACAGTACTCCAAGTGGGGTCTAACTGGCTCTGGTTGTGAGAAGCCAGTACAGGAATGGGTGCAATGGCCCAAATGAGCTCATTCTGCGTTGTTTGTGTCTATGGATTGTCTATTTTCACCCTTGCTGTCAAATCCCAGCATGCCCCACCTCCTCCCTATCACCGTAATCTCCTTTGGGAATCCAGAGAAGGTTCACCAGGTTGATCCCGGGTATGGAGGGATTTTCTCATCAGGGGAGGTTGAGTAGGTTGGGCCTTACTGGAGTTTAGAAGAACGGGAGGCGACCTTATTGAGACATGTAGAATTCTCAGGGGGCTCGACAGGGTAGGTACTGAGAGGCTGTTTCCCCCTGTGGGAGAGTCTGGGATCAGAGGGCATAATCTCAGAGTGAGGGGCTGCCTGTTTAAAACAAAGGTTAGCAAACCTGTGGAATTCTTTATCGAACTCAGTACCCCCCCCCGGTCTGGAGCCTCCAATCACTCAGTGCCCCCTCTACACTAACTCAAACAGAGGGTCAGTGCTGAGGGAGCGCCGCACTGTCAGAGGGTCAGTGCTGAGGGAGTGCCGCACTGTCAGAGGGTCAGTGCTGAGGGAGTGCCGCACTGTCAGAGGGTCAGTGCTAAGGGAGTGCCGCACTGTCAGAGGGTCAGTGCTGAGGGAGTGCCGCACTGTCAGAGGGTCAGTGCCGAGGGAGTGCCGCACTGTCAGAGGGTCAGTGCTGAGGGAGTGCCGCACTGTCAGAGGGTCAGTACTGAGGGAGTGCCGCACTGTCAGAGGGTCAGGTGCCATCTCTCGGATGGAGGGTTAATCCGAGGCTCTTTCTGCTCTGTCTGGTGACCCTCTGCTGCTACTCTAATGAGGAAGAGTGAAGCTTTAGTCTCCCTCCCAGCATTTCCCCCCAATCACCATCATTAGAAAGGGACGGTGCCACATTAACAGCTTATTGATTGTCCAATATCACTGCGCAGACATTGGGGGCCATGTTTTGTACCTGACAACAGTGAATGGTGATAAGAAGTGTTTGCTTGTCTGACGCACAGAGGGACGTTCCGAGGTATAAAAGTCACTATATAAATGCAAGTGTATTTCTCTTGAGTTAACTTTCCTCTTTCCATCAATAGTGTAGCTGATAGGGTGTACAGTAGAATTAAAAATAAGTATGTACAAGTCATTTCCATTCTGTAATTGCATTTGGAGAGGGTTTAACTGTGCGGAGAATGTCAAACTGTTCCCCTTTCACTGATATGTTGTACAGAATGAAAAGTATTCCACTGACACCTGCTGGGGTAAAGCGACATTGCAGGAAAACTGGCAAAGACAAGGAGCTGCTCCCATACCTCCGGACATCCATGTTCCTACGGAATACAGCACAAAAATGTAGATTGTCCTGAGGGGGTGCCGCACTGTCAGGGGGTCAGTGCTGAGGGAGTGCCGCACTGTCAGAGGGTCAGTACTGAGGGAGTGCCGCACTGTCAGAGGGTCAGTACTGAGGGGGTGCCGCACTGTCAGAGGGTCAGTACTGAGGGAGTGCCGCACTGTCAGAGGGTCAGTGCTGAGGGAGTGCCGCACTGTCAGAGGGTCATTACTGAGGGAGTGCCGCACTGTCAGAGGGTCAGTACTGAGGGAGTGCCGCACTGTCAGAGGGTCAGTGCTGAGGGAGTGCCGCAGTGTCAGAGGGTCAGTACTGAGGGAGTGCCGCACTGTCAGAGGGTCAGTACTGAGGGAGTGCCGCACTGTCAGAGGGTCAGTGCTGAGGGAGTGCCGCACTGTCAGAGGGTCAGTACTGAGGGAGTGCCGCACTGTCAGAGGGTCAGTGCTGAGGGAGTGCCGCACTGTCAGAGGGTCAGTACTGAGGGAGTGCCGCACTGTCAGAGGGTCAGTGCTGAGGGAGTGCCGCACTGTCAGAGGGTCAGTGCTGAGGGAGTGCCGCACTGTCAGAGGGTCAGTGCTGAGGGAGTGCCGCACTGTCAGAGGGTCAGTGCTGAGGGAGTGCCGCACTGTCAGAGGGTCAGTGCTGAGGGAGTGCCGCACTGTCAGAGGGTCAGTGCTGAGGGAGTGCCGCACTGTCAGAGGGTCAGTGCTGAGGGAGTGCCGCACTGTCAGAGGCTCAGTACTGAGGGAGTGCCGCACTGTCAGTGGGTCATTACTGAGGGAGTGCCGCACTGTCAGAGGGTCAGTGCTGAGGGAGTGCCGCACTGTCAGAGGGTCAGTGCTGAGGGAGTGCCGCACTGTCAGAGGGTCAGTACTGAGGGAGTGCCGCACTGTCAGAGGGTCAGTGCTGAGGGAGTGCCGCACTGTCAGAGGGTCAGTGCTGAGGGAGTGCCGCACTGTCAGAGGGTCAGTGCTGAGGGAGTGCCGCACTGTCAGAGGGTCAGTACTGAGGGAGTGCCGCACTGTCAGTGGGTCAGTGCTGAGGGAGTGCCGCACTGTCAGAGGGTCAGTGCTGAGGGAGTGCCGCACTGTCAGAGGGTCAGGGCTGAGGGAGTGCCGCACTGTCAGAGGGTCAGTGCTGAGGGAGTGCCGCACTGTCAGAGGGTCAGTGCTGAGGGAGTGCCGCACTGTCAGAGGGACAGTGCTGAGGGAGTGCTGCACTGTCAGAGGGTCAGTGCTGAGGGAGTGCCGCACTGTCAGAGGGTCAGTGCTGAGGGAGTTCTGCACTGTCAGAGGGTCAGTGCTGAGAGAGTGCTGCATTTATTGGAGTACATGCCATCCATCAGTTTGAACGTTAAATTGATGACCTCTCTGTCCGCACACTGATTGGCGAAATGGTTTCAATGCAGAAGGAGACCATCGTGCACTACCTCTCTGATAGAGCAATTCACCCAGTGTTCTTCCTTACCACACACCATCCCTTTCAGATAGAAACATAGAGTCATAGAGATTTACAGCTTGGAAATAGGATCTTTGGCCCAACTTGTCCATGCCGCCCTTTTTTAACCACTAAGTTAATCCCAATTGCCCCCATTTGGCCCACATCCCTCTAGAAGCATGTAACTGTCTAAACGCTTTTTAAAAAACAAAATTGTACCCGCCTCTACTATCCCTCTGGCAGCTTGTTCCAGACACTCACCACCCTCTGTGTGAAAAACCTGCCCCTCTGGACCCTGTTGTATCTCTCCCCTCTCACCTTAAACCTTTGCCCTTTAGTTTTAGACTCCCCTACCTTTGGGAAAAGATATTGACTATCTAGCTGATCTGTGCCCCTCATTATTTTATATACCTCTATAAGATCACCCCTCAGCCTCCTACACTCCAGAGAAAAAAGTCCCAGTCTGTCCAGCCTCTCCTTATAACTCAATCCATCAAATCCCAGTAGCATCCTAGTAAATCTTTCTAGTTTAATAATATCCTTTCTATAATAGTGAGATTTGCTGTTGAATGATTCAGTTGAAGTTGTCCACCACACTCTCAAGCGAAATGTTCCAGGTTCTCACCACTGCCGGCATGAAAAACTTTCCCCTCCTCATGTCTTTGCTTCTTCTACACATCACTTTATATTTGTGCCCTCGCATTCTCGAACCTTTTCTGAGTGGGAACAGTTTCTCCCTGTCTACTCTCTCTAGACTCCTCATGATTTTGAACATCTCTATCGAATCTCCTCTTCAAATCTTTTCTCTCCAAGGGGAACAGTCCCAACCTCCCAATCTTTCCCCATAACTGAAGTTTCTCACCCCTGGAACCATTTTTGTAATCCTCCTCTGCGCTCTCTCCAATGCATTCACATCCTTCCTATAGTGCAACACCCCGAATTCTACCCTGTTTTTATGTTGCCTCTCCATGTTCTTCCTCCCAAAATGCATCACCTCACACTTCTCCACGTTGAACTTCATCTGCCCCATGCCTCCCACTCCACCAACTTGCCTTTGTCCGTTCTGAAGTTCTACACTCTCCCCTTCATAGTTCATCAGAATTTCCAAGTTTTGTATCATTGGTAAATCTTGAATTTGTGCATCAAGTCTACATCATTATACAGGAACCACATGGACCCCAACACTGATCCTGGAAAACTCGATTACAAACCTCCCTCCATTCTCTGGATCATAAGACCATAAGATATAGGAGCAGAATTAGGCCACTCAGTCCATCATGGCTCATCCCCATTCTCCTGCCTTCTCCCCGTAACCCCTGATCCCCTAATTGATCAAGAATCTATCTCTGTCTTAAAGACACTCAATGACCTGGCCTACACAGCCCTCTATGGCAATGAGTTCCACAGATTCACCACTGAAGAAATTCCCCCTCATCTCAGTTTTAAAGGATCATCCCTTCACTCTGAGGTTGTTCCCTTGAGTTCTAGTCTCTCCCACTAGTGGAACCATCCTCTCCATGTCCACTCTATCCAGGCCTCGCAGTATTCCATAAGTTTCGATTAGATCCCCCCCCTCATCCTCCTAAACTCCATCGAGTACAGACCCAGAATCCTCAACCATTCCTCGTCTGACAAACCCCTCATTTCTGGGATCATTCTTGTGAGCCTCCTCTGGACCCCCTCCAATTTTATACAACCATAGAAATGTTAGGGTTCAGAAAGCCTCAACCATCAACTTAGACAGTCAGTTCCAGACACCCACCATCCTCTGGGAGAAGGAGCTTTTCCTCATGACGCCCCCCCCCCCCGATCCTTCTATCAATCACCTTCAATCTGTGCCCCCTAGTATTGAGCTCAGGGGAAAATAAATCCTTCCTGTCTACCCTGTCACAGCCCCTCATAATTCCGTACACCGCAACTCGTTCCCCACTTCAGCTTCCTCTGTTCCAAGGAAAAGAACCCTCACCAATCTAATCTCTCTTCATAGCTACAATTTTTAAGCACTGGTGGAATTTTTATAAATTTCCTCTGCACTCTCTCCAGAGTATTTCTGTCCTTCCTGTAATGTGGTGACCAGAGCTGTACACAAAAGCCCGTTGTGTGGCTCAGTGTCAAAAGCCTTTTGGCAATCCGTGTAGACCACATCTACAGCATTGCCCTCATCGACCCTTGCCCTCATTGACCCTCTCTGCTACCTCATTGAAAAACACCAGCAAATTAGTTGAAAATGCTTTTTCAAATAGAAATATATGCACCTTCCTTAATTAATCCACAGTTATCCCTTTGTGACTATTAATTTTGTCCTGGAGTAAAGTTTATTTGTTAGTCACAAGTAAGGTTTACATTAACACTGCACTGAAGTCACTGTGACAGTCCCCTAGTCACCACTGTCCATAGAACATTACAGCGCAGTACAGGCCCTTCGGCCCTCGATGTTGCACCGACCAGTGGAACCAATCTAATGACCCTCTATTCCAATGTTATCCATATGCCTATCCACTGACCATTTGAACGCCCTTAAAGTTGGCGAGTCCACAGCTGCTGCAGGCAGGGCACTCCACGCCCTTACTACCCTCCTCAGGTCAACACACCCAACCCACACGTCTTTCAGACTGTGGGAGGAAACCCATGCAGACACGAGGACAATGTGCAAACTCCACACAGACAGTGACCCAAGCTGGGAATCGAACCCAGGTCCCTGGCGCTGTGAGGCAGCAGTGCTAACCACTGTGGCACACGTTACTGTTTCTAGAAATTCCTCCACCACCGAAGGGAACCTGACTGCTCTGTAGTTGCTGGGCCTGTTTTTGCATAAATGTTTCGAACATGGATATAACATTTGGTGGATGTGAAAGATCCACTATTTTAAAATCCACTATTCCGTATGGAGTTTGCACATTCTCCCCGTGTCTGCGTGGGTTTCCTCCGGGTGCTCTGGTTTTCTCCCACACTCCAAAGATGTGCAGGTTAGGTTGATTGGCCGTGCTAAATTGCCTCTTAGTGTCAGGGTAAACAGGGTGGGGTTATGGGAACGGGTGGGATTGCAATCGGCACAGACTTGATGGGCTGAATGGCCTCTTTCTGCACCTATGATGAAGAACGGGGCAGTTCCCTCCCACGCCGCCAGCTCACGTTTGCAGCTCGGGTTTCTTTCTCCAAGTGGGATCTTGCTGTGCGAACGCTGGCTGCTACATTTCTTACGTCACAGCACAGACTACACTTCCAAACTATTATTCATTGACTGCAAAGCACCTGGGGACATCCAGGGATGGTGAAATGTGTTATTCTAAAATTTGTATCTGGCTTCTAATCAATTCCTTTACTTTATCAGTTAACAGTATAATGAGCCTTTAAGTCCCTGGGTTTGTTTTCGAATTACGGAGTATCAAATGGGTTCTTTCTGTGTCACAGCTTCCTTTGATTAGAGCAAGGAGGAGACAAATTGACAATTCGGATATGTATCTGTGACCACGCTCCAGAATAGCAAATTATCCCCTACTCTATATCACAGGACTGATCGCGAAATTAAAACCAACAGTGTCTCCTCAGCTCAGGGGAATCTACCACACCCAGGCCCCTGTGCACCGCAACCCGTCACCCCACAGTATTTTTTTATTCATCCGTGGGACGGGGGTGTCACTGGCTGGGCCAGCATTTATTGCCCACCCCTCGGAGGTCAACCACATTGCTGTGTGGCTCTGGAGTCACATGTAGGCCAGGCCGGGTAAGGACGGCAGATTTCCTTCCCAGAAGGGTTCACTAATCCAATCCAATTGGAACCAATCCAATCGCTCCTCAATTACCTGCAATTTTTAAGCCCTAATAAATTCTTATAAATTTCCTCTGCGCTCTCTCCAGAGCAATTTTGCCTTTCCTGGAATGTGGTGACTAGAACTGTACACAAAGGCCCGTTGTGTGGCACTGTATCGAAAGCCTTTTGGAAGTCCATATACCCCACAACATTACCCTGATCGACCCTCTGTTGTCCCACTGAAAAACACCAGCAAATTAGTTAAATATGTTTTTCCAGGTAGAAATTTACGCGCAGGTGGAAAGATTACTGACGAATAGATATTTCTCCGATTAGAGTGAAGTTTGGGGAGAGTCTGTGTCTCACTGGCTGTGGCCCAGACTGATTCTGATCATCAGTAAAGTGGTGGAAGGGGTCATTAACAGTGCTATCCAGCAGCCCCTGCTCAGTCACGCCCAGTTTGGGTTCCGCCAGGGTCACTCAGCTCCTGATCTCACTACAGTCTTGGTTCAAATATGGACAAAAGAGCTGAATTCCAAAGGTGAGGTGAGAGTGAGAGCCCCTCGACATCAAGGCCGCATTTGACCGAGTGTGGCATCAAGGAGCCCGAGCGAAACTGGAATCAATGGGAATCGAGGGAAAGCTCTCCGCTGGTTGGAGTTATACCTGGTTCATAGGAAGATGGTTGTGTTGAAGGAGTTCAATCGTCCCAGCTCCAGGACATCAGTTTTTAAACATTTATTTTCACAAGTAGGCTTACATTAACACTGCAATGAAGTTACTGTGAAAATCCCCTAGTCACCACACTCTGGCACCTGTTCGGGTACACTGAGGGAGAACTTAGCACGGCCAATGCACCCTAACCAGTGCGTCTTTCAGACTGTGGGAGGAAACCCATGCAGACACGGGGAGAACGTGCAGACTCCACACAGACAGTGACCCAAGCTGGGAATCGAAACCGGCTCCCTGGCACAGCGAGGCAGCAGTGCCAACCACTGTGCCACCATCACTGCAGGAGTCCCTCAGGGTAGTGTCCTAGGCCCAACCATATTCAGCTGCTTCATCTATAACCTTCTCTCCATTATAAGGTCAGAAGTGGGGATGTTCACTGATTGCACATTGTTCAACATTGTTCGCGACTCCTCAGATACTGAAGGAGTCCAAATGCAACAAGATCTGGACAATACCCAGGCTTGGGCTGACAAGTGGCAAGTAACCTCCGTGCCACACAAGTGCCAGGCAATGACCGTCTCCAACAAGAGAGAATCTAACATTGCCCCATGACATTCAACAGCACTGCCATCGCTGAATCCCCCACTATCAACACCCTGGGGGTTACCATTGACCAGAAATTGAATGGAACCAACCAGGTAAATCCTGCGGCTATCAGAGCTGACCAGAGGCTGTGAGTAACCCATCTCCTGAGGAATTGAAATGTTTGAACATGTTAGTCAGTTGGTCTGGTTTTTTTCTTTGTCATTAATAATATCAAGCAGTCTGTAATTTCGGCACATCAATTTGATCGAAACTTTTCAAATGTGTTAGTTCAAAGGCAGACTATTCTGGAGAATCACTCCAAGCTGAATCCTAACGAGTGCTGTACTAATTAAATTTAAGTTCACAAAGAGCCAGATTTATTTTAAACGCAGCCAAGAACAAACAAAACACCTGAACAAATATCTGAAAATTCTCATTTACCAATGGAATTAAATCTAGAAACACAAGAGTGTACATTACTAAGGATGTTGCCTGGATTGGGAGGCATGCCTTATGAGGATAGGTTGAGGGAGCTGGGTCTCTTCTCCCTGGAGAGACGAAGGTTGAGAGGTGACCTGATAGAGGTTTATAAAACGTTGAGAGGAATAGATAGGGTGGATTCTCGGAGGCTATTTCCCAGGGCTGAAATGGTCGCTACGAGAGGACACAGGTTTAAGGTGCTGGGGAGCAGGTACAGAGGAGATGTCAGGGGTAAGTTTTTCACTCAGAGGGTGGTGAGTGAATGGAATCGGCTGCCATCGGTGGTGGTAGAGGCGAACTCGCGGGGGTCTTTTAAAAGACTTCTGGATGAGTATATGGGATTTAATGGGATTGGGAGTTACAGGTAGCTCTATGGCCTGGTAGGTGTGGATATGATTGGCGCAACTTGTGGGCCGAAGGGCCTGTTTGTGCTGCAGTTTTTCTATGTTCTATTACAGCAGCTATGAACATCAACATACTCCAAGCATGTGTGGGTCACACTAAAGGGCAGCACGGTAGCATGGTGATTAGCACTGCTGCTTCACAGCTCCAGGGACCTGGGTTCGATTCCCAGCTCGGGTCACTGTCTGTGTGGAGTTTGCACATTCTCCTCGTGTCTGCGTGGGTTCCCTCCGGGTGCTCCGGTTTCTTCCCACGGCCCAAAGATGTGCAGGTTAGGTTGATTGGCCGTGCTAAAAATTGCCCCTTAGAGTCATGAGATGCGTAGGTTAGAGGGATTAGTGGGTAAATATGTGGGGATGTGGGGGTAGGGCGTGGATGGGATTGTGGTCGGTGCAGACTAGATGGGCCAAATGGCCCCCTTCTGCACTGTAGGATCTCTATGTTCTAAATTGACCCTAGTACCAGGGAGATTAGCAGGGCAAATATGTAGAGAGCCGGGAACCAGACCTGGGTGGGATCGTGGTTAGTGCAGACTTGATGGGCCGAATGGCTGAAGAACAAGGGCAGCAGATACCTGGGAACACCACCACCTGGAAGCTCCCCTCCCAGCCACTCACCATCCTGACTTGGAAAAATATCGGCTGTTCCTCCACTGTCGCTGGAATCCTGGAATTCCCTCCCTAACAGCACTGTGGATGTACCTACCCCACAGGATCTTTTATGTGCCTCCTGACAGAAGGTGGTGTGACTACGGCAAGCCAGCTGTGGTACATGATTGTACTTCAATCCCAAACAAAAGTTCCTCCCACCACCTTCTCAAGGGGCAAATTGGGAGGGGCCAAAGATGGTGCCCTGGCCACTAACACGCACATCCCAGGAATGTCCCCACTCCTGCAAATTTTATGACATCCCTTGCGATCACTACGACTCTCACCAACTTTTACAGATGCACCATAGAAAGCATTCTTTCTGGTTGTATCACAGCTTGGTCTGGGCTCCTGCTCTGCCCAAGACCACAAGGAACTACAAAAGGTTGTGATCACACACACACAAATCCATCACACAAACCAGCCTCCCATCCATTGACTCTGTCTACACTTCCCGCTGCCTCGGAAAAGCAGCCAGCATAATTAAGGATCCCACGCACCCCAGACATTCTCTCTTCCTCTTAAAAGTCTAAGGTTATGTACCAACTGACTCAAGAACAGCTTCTTCCCTGCAGCCATCAGACTTTTGAATGGACCTACCTCACATTTCAGTAAGGCGTTTGACAAAGTCCCTCATGGTAGGTTGGTTGAAAAGGTTGAGGCACATGGGATACAGGGACAGGTATCTAGATGGATTGAAAACTGGCTAGGTAACAGGAGACAGAGAGTAGTAGTGGAAGGGTCCTTTTCTAGCTGGAGGTCTGTCACCAGTGGTGTACCACAGGGCTCAGTACTGGGACCTCTTCTATCCGTAATATGTATAAATGACTTGGAAGAGGGCATACGTGGTGTGATCAGCAAGTTTGCAGATGACACAAAGATGGCAGGATTGGCGGATAGTGAGGAGGATTGTCAAGTGACACAGCAGGATATAGTTGGGCTGGTATATTGGGCAGATAAATGGCAGATGGAATTTAATCCTGATAAGTGACTATCACCCCACACCCCATAGATGTGCTCTTAGGCTGATTGGTGTAACAAATTGTCTCTAAGTTATTCTCCCCTTAATCTGGTTTCCAATGGGGATACCATAAGCATAGACATGGGTCAAGGTTGGAGGAGGGAAAACACAACGTTAAGATGGCGGCGCGGGCTCGTTGGGCCGAAGGGCCTGTTTCCCGTGCTGTGTTGTTCTTTGTTCTTTGCATTAAGTTGATCTTTCTCTACACCCTCGCTATGACTGTGACACTACATTCTACACTCTCTCCTTTCCTTCTCTATGAACGGTATGCTTTGTCTGTTCCACACGCA
This sequence comes from Carcharhinus amblyrhynchos, assembly GCF_965287045.1. Classification (NCBI taxonomy): domain Eukaryota; kingdom Metazoa; phylum Chordata; class Chondrichthyes; order Carcharhiniformes; family Carcharhinidae; genus Carcharhinus; species Carcharhinus amblyrhynchos. Next base: position 35,543 of record NW_027649856.1, on the reverse strand, counting down.
AGAAACAATACTTTTCACGATATGTTAATACATGTGACGATAATAAATCAATTCTAAATCCAGAGTGTTTGTTATGAACATAAATCATAGAACCCCTGCAGTGCAGAAAGAGGCACTTCAGCCCTTCGAGTCTGCACCAAACACAATCCCACCCAGGCCCTACTCCCATATCCCTATATATTTTACCCACTAATCCCTCTAACCTACACATCCCTGGACACTAAGGGGCAATTTCTTAGCATGGCCAATCAACCTAACCCGCACATCTTCTGAGCACCCGGAGGAAACCCACACAGACATGGGGAGAATGTGCAAACTGCGCACAGACAGTGACCCGAGCTGGGAATCGAACCCAGGACCCTGGAGCTGTGAAGCAGCAGTGCTAACCCACTGTGCTACCGTGCTGATGTTTTGTTTCTCAAAGCACTAACATCCCTGAATGCGAACAGTTGACCAAAACACTGGCTAAAGAACATAAGGTGACCTGAGCGATGGTAGCTGAGGGTGGCACGGTGGCACAGTGGTTAGCACTGGTGCCTCACAACGCCAGGGACTCAGGTTCAATCCCGGCCTCGGATCACTGTCTGTGTGGAGTTTGCACAATCTCCTTGTGTCTGCGTGGGTTTCCTCCGGGTACTCTGGTTTCCTCCCAAGATGTCTATGGTGGATTGGCCATGCTAAAATTGACCCTAGTGACAGAGGGACTAGCAGGATGAGGTTACGGGAATCGGGCCTGGGTGGGAATGGGATCAGTGCAGACTCGATGGGCCGAACAGTCTCCTTCTGCACAGTCGGGATTCTATGGAAACGAACTCAAAATAAACCCCACTGTTTCCAAACACAAACGTTAACGCCTCAAAGTGCAGCCTGACCAGAGTTCTGATGAAAACTGTTTTGTAAATAAGGTACATGACTTTTATAGGCAAACCCAATCTTAATGGGTTCTAATTAAAAAAAAACTGCTTCATCCGCAGATCAATGATCATGAAACAATTATGAGCGGCTTTCAGTCTCTTTGCAGCAATTAATTCTTTGATTGAATGTTTTATTTTCCTGCTGCATTCACACAGGGGATGGTATTTGTTTGACACATGGGATAGTGACGTGGCCTAGAGTGCTGTGTTGGAAAAAAAAAGCCCAGTGTTCAATCACAAAATAAATTCCAAAAAGAGACTTTAACACTCCTGCGACTGTCCCACGGTCATCGTCGAGCGGATAAGATTGTTCATTTATTTTATTAATCACGCTCCAATCTGAGGCACAAGCAGAAAAGGACATGGGCGGCAAGAGAGTTCGGAATTTGGGATCCGTGAGCAATGCCTCCCCCTCTGATTCACTGATGACCCTGGCTTTAAAATGGCGACACTCCAAACTCGGCCAGCCCTGGCATGACAAAGGACAGGGAACAGTACAGCACAGGGACAGGCCCTTCGGCCCTCCAAGCCTGCGCCGGTCATGATCCTGCTAGCCTCATATCTCCAGCCTTTCACACTTGGAATACAGCGTTCAATTCTGGTCGTCACACTACCAGAAGTGTGAGGTTATCCACTTTGGTAGAAATAATAGTAGGAGGGATTACTATTGAAAAGGGTGAAAAGCTGCAGCATGCTACAGTGCAGAGGGACCTGGGGGTCCTTGTGCATGAGTCACAAAAACCCAGTCTGCAGGTGCAGCGGGTGATCAAGAAGGCGATTGGAATAGAACATAGAACACTACAGCACAAACAGGCCCTTCAGTTGTGCCGATCACATCTATACCTACCTGGCCATAGAACTATCTGTAACTTCCAATCCCATTAGATCCCATATACTCATCCAGAAGTCTTTTAAAAGATCCCAGCGAGTTCACCTCTACCACCACCGATGGCAGCCGATTCCACTCACTCACCACCCTCTGAGTGAAAAACTTACCCCTAACATCTTCTCTGTACCTCCTCTTGTAGCGACCATTTCAGCCCTGGGAAATACCCTCCGAGAATCCACCCTATCTACACCTCTCAACATCTTATAAACCTCTATCAGGTCGCCTCTCAACCTTTGTCTCTCCAGGGAGAAGAGTCCCAGCTCCCTCAACCTAACTTCATAAGGCATGCCTCCCAATCCAGGCAACATCCTTGTAAATCTCCTCTGCACCCTCTCAATAGCTTCCACATCCTTCCTGTAGTGAGGTGACCAGAACTGTGCACAGTACTCCAAGTGGGGTCTGACAAGGGTCTTATAAAGTTGCAGCATTACCTCCCGACTCCTAAACTTAATCCCTCGATTAATGAAGGCCAGTACACCATACGCCTTCTTGACCAAATCCTCCACCTGCGAGGCCAATTTAAGAGTCCTGTGGACCCGGACCCCAAGATCCTTCTGCTCTTCAACCCAGCTAAGACTCCTACCCTTGATATTGTACTCCTGCATCCTGTTGGTCCTGCCAAAATGGACCACTACACATTTATCCGCGAAAGGAATGTTGGCCTTTATAGCAAGGGGGATAGAATATAAAAGTAGGGAGGTCTTGCTGCAACTGTACAGGGTACTAGCAAGGCAGTAACTGGAGTACTGTGTGCAGTTTTGGTCGCCGCACTTGTGCAAGGATATATTGGCCTTGGAGGGAGTGCAGAGGAGGTTCACTAGGCTGATACCGGAGATGAGGGGATTGGAGTATGATGAGAGGCTGAATAGACTGGGCTTGTACTCGTTAGAGTTTAGAAGGATGAGGGGGGATCTTATAGAGATGTAAAAGATAATGAAGCGGATGAATAGGGTGGAGGTAGGGAGATTCTTCCCGCTTAGAAAGGACAGCAGGACTAGAGGGCACAGCCTCAAGATAAGGGGGGGTGCAGTTTAGAACGGAGTTGAGGAGGAACTTCTTCACTCAAAGGGTGGTGAATCTCTGGAATTCTCTGCCTGTTGAAGTGGTGGAGGCTGCCTCGCTAAATATATTTAAGACGCGGGTAGATAGGTTTCTGATAGACAGGGGAATTAAGGGTTATGGGGAGAGAGCGGGAAAGTGGAACTGATCCACTTCAGATCAGCCATGATCTTATTGAATGGCGGGGCAGGCTCGAGGGGCTAGATGGCCTACTCCTGCTCCTATTTCTTATGTTCTTATGTCCTTTTGTTCTAGAAGGATGTGAAGCCTTTGGAGAGGATACAGAAAAGATTTACCAGATGTTGCCTGGTATGGAGGGCATTAGCTATGAGGAGAGGTTGGAGAAACTTGGTTTGTTCTCACTGGAATGATGGAGGTTGAGGGGAGACCTGATAGAAGTCTACAAGATTATGAGGGCCGTGGACAGAGTGGATAGTCAGAAGCTTTTTCCCCAGGGTGGAAGAGTCAATTACTAGGGGGGGGCACAGGTTTAAGGTGTGAGAGACAATGTTTAAAGGAGATGTACGAGGCAGATTTTTTACACAGAGGGTGGGGGGTGCCTGGAACTCGTTGCCGGGGTAGGTAGTGGAAACGGATACGATAGTGACATTTAAGGGGTGTCTGGACAAATACATAAATAGGATGGGAATAGAGGGATATGGTTCCCGGAAGGGTGGGGGGTTTTAGTTCAGTCGGGCAGCATGTTTGGTGCAGGCTTGGAGGGCCGAATGGCCTGTTCCTGTGCTGTAATTTTCTTTGTTCTTTAAGGTCACTGTCTGCTCACACATGAAAGATATCACTGCCTACTGCTTTGATAAGAGCAGGGGAAGGCGGGGGGGAGGGCACCGGGGGGTGGGGTGGAGGGCAGAGGGGCTGTTGGGGGGGGTGGAGGACGGGGGGGTTGGAGGATAGGGGTGTTTGGGGGGACGGAGGGCAAGGGAATGTCGGGGGGGGGGGGTGGAGGGCCGGGGGGATGTTGGGGGGGCAGAGGGTAGTAGGGTATTGGGGGAGTTGGAGGGCGGGGGGGGGGGTCGTCGGATGGGAATGGAGGGGAGGGAGGTGTCGGGGGGATAGAGGGCAAGGGCGGGTGTCGGGGGGTGCAGAGGGCAGGGGGGTGTCGGGGGGAAATGGAGGGCCCAGGGGTTTGTGGGGGGCGGGGGGGGCGTGCGGAGGGCAGGGCAGGGTTATTGGGGGGGCAGAGGGCAAGGAGGGGGGTGCGGAGGGCAGGGAGGTGTCAGGGGAAAATGGAGGGCCGGGGGTTTGTGTTGGGGGCTGTTTGGGGGGGGGGGGGGAGTGGGCAGAGGGCAAGGTGTGTTGTCGGGGGGCAGAGGTCACGGGAGGTGTCGGGGGCGGAGGGCAGGAGGGTATCGGGGGAGTGGAGGGCAGGGAGAGTGTCGGGGGGGTTGGAGGGCAGGGGGGGTGTCGGGGGGTATGGAGGACTGAGGGACATCAAAGGGGGTGGGGCTGTGGGGGCAGTGGGGGTGGCGGTGGCTTGGGATCATGGCCAATATTTATCATCCGCCACATTCCCTGTGTAACACCGAGGTAGGGAAAACAGACAATGGCAAATTGAGGGTTTTGTAAAGTGCTTCAGGAGATTCTGAGTTGCTGAGACGGGATACTGAATGGAGAATGAAGATATACATTTCGATAGTGACTTTCACAACTACGGGACATCCCAATCATGCACCTACCAGCCAGTGAAGTGACCATCATTTGGGCTTTAGACAACAGAGGAACATTCTTCTCTCTGTTCCCTATTTACTGGCTGTTTAACTCTTTCCCGTCCTTGCTGGGATTTTGCCATTTGACGAATTTCCTCCCTTTTCTGCCTCTCCTAAACCATCCTTATCCCAACTTGTCTGAACTCCCTTTAATCACTTTCGCTATCCAGGTACTATCTTCATGAAGAGGGGTTGGATATGCTGGCTCTTCCCACCAATCACCCAAATCATCAACGTTCAGGTTTGTGAAGCAATAACTTTATCCCAGAGGAATGTTAGACCAGTCCTGGGAAATACTCCCTGGCACATCCCACAATGCGCGATTCCAGGGCTCCAGAGGGAATATTTTCCCGTTCATCATATAAGGAGAGGTTGAGAAGTCTGGGTCTGGACTCGATGGAGTTTAGAAGGATGAGGGGGGGGATCTAATTGAAACTTATAGGATACTGAGAGACCCAGATAGAGTGGATGTGGAGAGGACGTTTCCACTAGTGGGAGAGACTAGAACTCAAGGGCACAACCTCAGGCTAAAGGGACGTTCCTTTAAAACAGGAATAAGGGGGAATTTCTTCAGCCAGAGAGTGGGGAATCTGTGGAACAGAAGGTTGTGGAGGCCAGGTCATTGAGTGTCTTCAAGACGGAGATAGATAGCATTCTTAATCAAAAAGAGGATCAAAATTATAGGGAGAAGGCAGAAGAAATAGGGATGGGAATCATATCAGCCTTGATTGAATGATGGACCAAATGGCCTAAATCTGCTCCAATATCTTATGGTCTTAGGACTGGAACTTCTGGTCCCATCAGTGGTTACCTGGTGACCATAGCACAGCTGGCAAACAACACAAAATGTCCAGACAGGGGTGAGACCAGGAAGATCCCAGCGCCAGCCAATGACAAATTCTATAAGTTTCAATTAGATCCCCCTTCATCCTTCTAAACTCCATCGAGTCCAGACCCAGAGTCCTCAACCATTCCTCATATCATGAACGGGAAAATGTTCACTCTGCCAGGAGGGGGGAGGGGGGGTGAGGGGAGAGGGACAGAAGATCCCGACCTGGATCTACATCTGCAATGATTCGGAAGTACAGCAGCCGGCTGACAACGGGGAGAGTCCGTTCAGCTTTCTTCTCCAAAGGCCGAGGATTGTCAGGTGACTCAGACAGATCATAGAATCATAGAATCTACGGCATGGAGAAGGTTCTTCGGCTGAAACTGGTCCACACCGACCAAAAAGCCCATCTAAACTAACCCCATTGTCCTGCATTTGGCCCATTTTGGGCCAAACACTGGGTGGCACGGTGGCACAGTGGTTAGCACTGCTGCCTCACAGCGCCAGGGACCCGGGTTCGATTCCCGGCTTGGGTCACTGTCTGGGTGAAGTTTGCACATTCTCCCCGTGTCTGCATGGGTTTCCTCTGGTTGCTCCAGTTTCCTAACACGGTCCAAAGGTGTGCTGGTTAGGTTAATTGGACATGTAAAATTGACCCTAGTGTTAGGGGGATTAGTAGGGTAAATGAGTGGGGTTTTGGGGATAGGGGCTGGGTGGGATTGTAGCCGGTGCAGACTCGATGGGCCAAATGGCCTCCTTCTGCCCTGTAGAGATTCTATGATATCCCTCTAAACCTTTCCTACCCGTGTATCTGTCCAAATGTATTTTAAATGTTGTCAATATTCCAGCCTCAACCACTTCCTCTGGGAGCTCATTCCACACACGTACCAGCCTGTGTAAAAAGGTTCCCCCTCAGATTCCCATTAATTTTTTTCCCTCTTAACTCAAACCTCAGTTCTCTAGTTCTTGATTCCCCAGCCCTGGGAAAGTGACTGAGTGCATTCACCCTATCCGTGCCTCTCATGATCTTATACACCTCTATAAAATCATCCCACGGTCTCCTACACTCCAAAGAAAAGAATCCCAGCCTGTCCAGTCTCTCCTGAGAACTCAGCCCCTTGAGTCCTGGTAACATTCCTGTAAATCTCTAGTTTAATCACATCTTTCCTATAGCAAGGCGACCAAAACTGAACACAATATTCCAGGTGCGGCCTCACCAACATCCTGTACAACTGCAATGTAACTTCCCAACTCCTATACTCAATGTCCTGTCTGATGAAGGCCAGCATGTCAAGAGCCTTCTTCACTCCCTATCTACCTGTCACTCCACCTATAGAGAACCTGAACTCCAAGGTCCCTCTGTTCCATGATAATCCCGCAAGTCCTAACATTCACCGTGAAGGCCCTACCTGGATCTGACTTTCCAAAATGCAACGCCTCGCGTGATGCTTGTTTTAAGCTTCCCGTCTCCACTTCCCTCATTCGTTAAGGTTACAGTCCGGGATAGAGATCCAACGAGGAACAGCCAGATGGTGGGAGGGGAAACGGAAGGTGGAGATGAGCCAGATTTCAGGCTGCTGTGAGGATCCAGAGGATGAAGAACAAGAAGGTGCAAAATGGCCCAATCTTCACGAGTCAAGTTTCAATCCCTCTAAGAGCACTATATGTGTCAGCAGTTCCTTGGCAATCGGCTCTCTGTTTCCGACTCCAACCCTTCCTCAATATCCATCCTGTGCTGTGGAAGCAGCTGGTTCCTGGCTGTTAATAATGGAATGGGATGAAGCCATTCAGCCCCTCTAGCCTGTACTAGCACTCAATCTGATCTGTGTGTTAATTTCATCGACCCATCTTCGCTGCTTAACTCTTAATCCAGTTACCCCCCCACCAACAAAAATCAATCAATCTCACTCTGAACATTTTCAATTTGACCGCTCCTTCGGGATCGCCCCCAGCCCCAATCCCAGGAACATTCAGAGCGGAAATTTCAGATTTCCAACCGCCTTTTGGCAAAGACTGCTTCCTGACGTCGCCCCGAGTGTCTGAGCTCACCGTTCTAATCCGGTTTGTGAAACCATGACTTCGTTGTGGCGGAATTCTACGCCATTCCTGGGAGACACTCACTGGCTTGTCCTGCAATGCTGGATAGAGAATTCCAGGCTTCCAGAGTGAATATTTTCCTGTTTGTCAAATGAGAAACAGTCGAGGAGTTTGGGTCTATTCTCGATGGAGTCATTCCAGAGTTCCAGAGTGAGATCTCTTCAATGCCACGGATTTTTCCCGGAATATTTCGTGTCGTTACTTGGGCCTCATCTTGCCGGATCTCCCATCAGCCTCTGGAAGCCTCGCTGGAGAGAGTCACTGCTCATAGAATCATAGAATCCCTACAATGCAGAAGGAGGCCATTCAGCCCATTGAGTCTGCACCGACCACAATCCCACCTATCCCCATAACGCCTCATAATTGCCCTGCTAGTCTCCCTGACACTAAGGGGCAATTTACCATGACCAATCCACCTAACCCGCATATCTTTGGACAGTGGGAGGAAACCGGAGTACTCGGAGGAAACCCATACAAAGACGAGGAGAGTGTGCAAACTCCACACAGACAGTGACCCAAACCGGGAATCGAACCCGGGTCCCTAGCGCTGTGAGGCAGCAGTGCTAACCCACTGTGCCACTGGTGCCATTAGTGTTGTGCCATAGGGAAATGTGCACAGCAAGCTCCCACAAACATAAACCTGTTGTGGGGATCTGCCCCCGGGGGCATACAGGTGAGAATAGCCCCCAGAGCAGAGGTTAGGTTGATTGGCCATGCTAAGAAATTGCCCCTTAGTGTCCAGGGTAGCGGAGGTTAGAGGGATTAGTGGGTATAATGTGTAGGGATGTGGGGGTAGGGCCTGGGTGGGATTGTGTTTGGTGCAGACTCGATGGGCCGAAGGGCCTCTTTCTGCAGTGTAGGGTTCTATGGTTCTATATGACCAAGCATGGCCTAGCAATATCCCCTGGCCAATGCCAACCTGGTAGGAGCTACATCAGGAGAAATGGTTGAACCTGACGTTTTACTCAGGGATAGATGAAGATTTCAGCAGCTGGAAAATGAGGCAGTGTCATAAATACGGGATTAATAAAGGTGACTTAAAGAGCTGACCCCCAACTGATGAAATCTGGTCAACATGTGGTGGCATACTAAGCTTCAAAGTTGGCACCTTGGCATCTGTCCAGCTCATGTACTGGTGGAATAATATCATTGATTTGAGGCATGTTAATACTCAGTCATGTCAACAAACAAATTGGAAGAGTTTGCATTGACATAGTGTCAATGGGGCAAAAACTCGGGGTTCAAGTCCGTCACCAACACTTACCGGCTGTGTTACGGTTCAATAGTCTGTTTGTTGACCCAGAAACCCTTCCGCCATCTCCCCACCCTTCCCCCAAAAGCCAGAGAAAGCACAAGCCTGAAGATAGGCTTGAGAAACAAGCAGGCTAGGTTAAGGTATTAGTCACAAGTAAGTCTTACATCAACACTGCAATGAAGTTACTGTGAAATTCCCCTAGTCGCCACACTCCAGCGCCTGTTCAGGCCAAGCATCTAACCAGCACTGAAGGAGGAAACCGGAGCACCCAGAGGAAACCCACGCAGACACGGGGAGAATGTGCAAACTCCACACAGACAGTGACCCGAGCCAGGAATTGAACCCAGGTTCTTGGCGCTGTGAGGCGGCAGTGCTAACCACTGCGCCACTGCGCCGCCCCAGTTGTGTGGGGGCTGCAAGAGGGAAGGGGATTGCTAGAAAAGGTGCATCTCTTGTTGAGCTGATGAACAAGGAGCGGGGAGGGGAATGGGTCCCTCTTGCGATATTAAGATGAGATTCCTGCTTCCTCAAGAACTGGCTTCGCAAATACTGAGATTGGAGAGCATCCAAAAGTAAATCCCAAAGAAAGCAAAGTGTATTGTAATATTGAAATACATCTGAAGAAACATATGCACACTTAATTAATGTTATTGCTTGCTTCAGAGGAATCTGCTGCTGATTACGGCTTTGAAAGATTTAGCCTCTCTGACGGAGCTTCACTATCACAGTCTGGTAATTCAAAAATAAGATGACACAACAAAATGAAAGTTTCCATCTTTACCGGTCTCTTTTCTTCATGGAAGGCTTTCTGCCAGTACGACTACAATGATTGTTGCATTCTTTGATGTTTAAACGAGATTAGGTGGGGTTTCTTTTCTCCTATTTCCTCGGGTGGATGTAGCTGTTACTAGGGGGCATAACTATAAGGTTCACGGTGGGGGATATAGGAGGGATGTCCGAGGTAGATTCTTCACTCAGAGAGTGGTTGGGGTGTGGAATGCACTGCCTGCTGTGATAGTGGAGTCGGACACTTTAGGAACTTTCAAGCGGTTATTGGATAGGCACATGGAGCACACCAGAATGATAGGGAGTGGGATAGATTGATCTTGGGTTCGATCATAGCTTGGCACAACATCGAGGGCCAAAGGGCCTGTACTGTTCTATGTTCTGTGTACCTTCCCAGGCACATGCGTCTCACTGGCAAGACCAGCATTTATTGCCCATTCCTTATTGAGAAGGTGGTGGTGAGCTGTCTTCTTGAGCCTCTGCAGTCTGTGTGGTGTAGGTTCACCCACAGTGTTCCCAGGGAGGGATTTTGATCCAGTGACAGTGAAGGAATGGTGAGTCAGGATGATGAGTGACTTGAGCAGAACCTCCAGGTTATGGTCATAGAATCATAGAATCCCTACAGTGCATAAAGGGGCCATTCGGCCCATCGAGCCTGCACCACTGACAACAATCTCACCCTAGCCCTATTCGCATAACCCCACATATTTACCTGCTAATCCCCGTGATATCTCCCTAACAGTAAGGAGCAATTTGGCACAGCCAATGAACCTAACCCGCACATTTTTGGGCTGTGGGAGGAAACTGGAGCACCCAGAGGAAACCCACACAGACATGGGGAGAATGTGCAGACTACACACAGACAGTGACCCAAGCCAGCAATCCTGGTGCACTGAGGCAGCAGTGTGCCACCATGCCATGGTGTTGCCATGCTATCTGCAGCTCTTGTCCTTCCAGATGATAGAGGTCATGGGTTTGGAAGGAGACTTGATGAGTTCTCACAGTGCCTCTTGTAGATGCTGTCACTGCGTCTCAGTGCTGGAGGGAGTGAATATTTAAGCTGGTTGGTGGGGTCTCGATCAAATGAGCTGCTTTGTCCTGGGTGGTGTTGAGTTTCTGAAGTGTTGTTGGAGCTGCACCCATCCAGGCAAGTGGGGAGTTTTCTATCACACTCCTGACTTGTGCCTTGTGAATGGTGGACAGGCTTTGGGTGTTAAACTCCTGCCCACAGATTCTAATTTATTTCTTTATGGTGTCGCTGGCTGGGCCAGCATTTATTGCCCATCCTTGAGGGCATTTAAGAGTCAACCACATTGTTGTGGATCTGGAGTCACATGTAGGCCAGACCAGGGTAAGGACAGCAGATTTCCTTCCGAAAGACAAGTGAGTGAGGGAGTGACGTGGACTATTAATCCAGAGACCCAGGGTAATACTGTAGGATCTCAGGTTCGAATCCCACCATGGCAGATGTTGAAATTTGAATTCAATAAAAATCTGGAATTACAAGTCTAATGATGACGAAGAAACCATTGTCAATGGATTTTTACAATGGTTCCATGGTCATCATTAGAATTTTTATTCCAGTGCTGAGGGAGTGCCGCACTGTCAGAGGGTCAGTGCTGAGGGAGCGCCGCACTGTCAAAGGGTCAGTGCTGAGGGAGCGCCGCACTGTCACAGGGTCAGTACTGAGGGAGTGCCGCACTGTCAGAGGGTCAGTGCTGAGGGAGCGCCGCACTGTCAAATGGTCAGCGCTGAGGGAGTGCCGCACTGTCAAATGGTCAGCGCTGAGGGAGTGCCGCACTGTCAGAGGGTCAGTACTGAGGGAGTGCCGCACTGTCAGAGGGTCAGTGCTGAGGGAATATTGTACTCACAGAAGTTCCATCACTTTTTTAGTTTATGTCCCTTGGATGGATGTTAAAGCAAGGTTCCATTGGAATGTTTTAACTTCATGGAATCCCTCCAGTGCAGAACGAGACCATTCAGCCCATCGAGTCTGCGCTGACCACAATCCCACCCAGGCCCTATTCCTGTAACCCCACACATTTACCCTGTGAATCTTCCTGACATTCCGGTCAATTCAGTGTGACCAATCAACCTATCTCACATGCTTTGGAGTATGGGAGGAAACCGGAGCACCCAGAGGCAACCCACGCAGACACGGGGAGAATGTGCAGCCTCCACACAGACAGTGACCCAAGCCGGGAATCAAACTGGGTCCCTGGCACTGTGAGGCAGCAGTGCTAACCCACTGTGCCACCGTGCCATCCCATTACAGATGCTTTGCTAATACAAAGGGTTCTGTACTTTGATTGTCATTCACGCTAACCAGTTTGAGGTTATTTCTTTCTCCGATCCTTTCGGAAACAAATGCCGCCAGCATTTGCTTTGTACAGAGTAAGTGTCAACCCACCACCAACCTGGAGTTTCTCACAGGGAATACATGGCATTTTCTACCAGACTGTTAGGTCTGGATTCGAACCAGACTGTCTGGTTTAATTACAGCCAACAATAACTAATTAGCATCTGAAATCACTGTTCACTCCAGACAAACGTTGATCACAGCCAGGGACAGAGTGTTTCCAATTGTTAAGGCGTTACAAAGAATGGGACCAAAGTTAGAGGATTAGATGTTGAGAGATATAAAACATGTTTGGATACAACCCCGCAACACCATAAAAACTGGCAAATCTACTGAGCAAATGCACTCACAACCCGAAACTGCTACAAGCCAAAGCACTGGAGATGATGTATTGAAAAACTTGATCTTGTGTGAGGAGAAAGAGAGACTCCAGCAAGTTAATCAAGTCAAAATCAGTCAACAAGCCTGTTCTGAAACCCTTCTCAGCAAGACCACAGTCTGTGGCAGTGCCGAGGGAAAGCTACACTGCCCGAGGTGTTATCCTTAGGGTGAGGTGTTAAAGTGGTGCCGCCCCTGCACCCCCACATAGCAAAAAATAAGCAAAGGGAATTACATAGAAAAACTACAGCACAAACAGGCTCTTCGGCCCACAAGTTGTGCCAAACATGTCCCCACCTACTAGGCTTACCTCTGTCTTACTAAGTTCCATTTACTTTCCAAAAGTCTCTTAAAAGACCCTATCAAATCCACCTCCACCACCACCGACAGCAGCCGATTCCACTCACCCACCCCCCTCTGAGTGAAAAAGTTACCCCTGACATCTCCTCTGTACCTGCTCCCCAGCACCTTAACCCTGTGTCCTCCTGTGGCAACCAACCCAGCCCTGGGAAAAAGCCTCTGAGTATCCACTCGATCAATACCTCTTAACATCTTATACACCTCTACCAGGTCACCTCTCATCCTTCGCCTCTCCAAAGAGAAAAAGACCAAGCTCTCTCAACCTATCCTCATAAGGCATGCCCCCCAATCCAGGCAACATCCTTGTAAATCTCCTCTGCATCCTCTCAATAGCTTCCACATCCTTCCTGTAATGAGGTGACCAGAACTGTGCACAGTACTCCAAGTGGGGTCTGACAAGGGTCTTATAAAGTTGCAGCATTACCTCCCGACTCCTAAACTCAATCCCTCGATTGATGAAGGCCAGTACACCATACGCCTTCTTTACCACAGCTTCTACCTGTTCCCTAAGCTCCCAAAACGTTCCCCTGTGGGCAATCTATAGTTCGCCATTGGTTTCTCCAGAGTATCGTCCCAGATAATCCATGCAACCCGGACATTCTCTCTTCCACCTTCTTCCATCGGGAAGAAGATACAAATGTCTGAGAAGACATGGTCTCACTGGGTTCCCTGAGACCAATAGCTTCAATTAATATCACTGGCCAAGACATAACCACATTGTTGTTTGTGGGATCGTGCTGTGTGAAAATTGACTGCCATGTTGTTACAACAACTAAACTCCGAACATACCTCACTGGCTATGAAGTGTTTTAAAATCATGAATAGAAATTATTTTGTTCACACAGACTAGTCGTTTATTTATTAGTGTCACAAACAAGCTTACATTAACACTGCAATGAAGTTACTGTGAAAATCCCCTAGTTGCCACACTCCAGTGCCAGTTTGGATACACTGAGGGAGAATTTAGCACGGCCAATGCACCCTAACCAGCACGTCTTTCAGACTGTGGGAGGAAACCAGAGCACCTGGAGGAAACCCACGCAGACACGGAGAGAACATGCATATTCCACACAGACAGTGACCCAAGCTGGAAATCGAACCCGGGTCCCTGGCGCTGTGAGGCAGCACTGTAACCACTGTGCCACCGTGCCGCCCTTTCACCAGTTGGACCAGTTGGCCATAATGACATGTTTCTGCTTTGTATCATCCCCATATTACATAATACTGAGAACAAAAAAATATTCAACATAAAGATCGAGAATTGAACGATGGGGTCAAAGGTGATTGTGCGCCACTCTTGACCACACTCCTTCCCAATGAGTTTAATAAGTTTTCACTTTGCCTGGTATGGAGGGGAGGTCCTACGAGGAGAGACTGAGGGATTTGGGGTTGTTTTCGCTAGAAAGAAGGCGGCTAAGAGGGGACCTTATTGAAACATATAAGATGATTAGAGGTTTAGATAGGGTGGACAGTGATAGCCTTTTTCCTCAGATGGAGAAAGCTAGCACGAGGGGGCACGGCTTTAAATTAAGGGGGGGGTAGTTATAGGACGGATGTCAGGGGTAGGTTCTTTACCCAGAGGGTGGTGAGGGATTGGAATGCCCTGCCTGCTGCAGTTGTAAATGCGCCTAGTTTGGGGGCGTTTAAGAGATCCGTGGATAGGTTTATGGACGAAAAGGGATTGGTTTAGATTAGTGGGTCTTTGTTTTTTAACTGGTCGGCGCAACATCGTGGGCCGAAGGGCCTGTTCTGCGCTGTAATGTTCTATGTTCTATGTTCTATGAATGACCCATCCTTGACTGATCCTCAAAGACATTGCCAGCTCTGAACAGCTCCAACAGTCTCACAAGCTGCAACCTGGACTAAAAATCCGGAGAGTCCGGGTGGATTTATTTATTTTCGGTCCAAAACATGATAGGTTCCTTCGCCTGAACAGTTGGGGCGTTAGTTCAATCGGCAGCAGTTCACGAAGGAACTAATTATTCCGGTAAATCTGTTTTGGCGCCACCTCCAGAGGCCAAATGAGGGTTGTCAACTCTTTGGGTTGACTCTGGAATCTTACGGGATTGAAGACTATTCTCCATCAACAATCACAGGGTTTAAACAGTACATCTTCAGCGAACTTTCTTTGAAGAGTTTCTGAATTTAACATCGACACACTTGGGGCCAGAATTGATGTTTGACCAGGAGGGGGATTGTAAATGAGAACTCATTTTGTGGGACATTACAAAACTATCCAATCAGTGTGGACTATCTGAGGTGACCCTGTAATGTTAACAATTTCATAGAATTCTACAGTGTGGAAGGAGGCCCATTGAGTCTGCACCAACTACAATCCCACCCAGGCCCCATTCCCGTAACCCCACATATTTACCCTGCCCATCCCCCTGGCATCAGGGTTAATTTAGCATGGCCAATGCACCGAACCAGCAGGTCTTTCAGACTGTGGGGGGAAATCGGAGCACCCAAAGGAAACCCCCACGCAGACACGGGGAGAATGTGCAGACTCTGCACTGAGAGTGATCCAATCTGGCAGTCTTGGGTGCCTGGTAGTGAAACAGCAGTGCTAATCACTGTGCCACTGTACCACCTCAATTTGTTACAGAAGTACGAGAACGCAAGATTTTATGCAAAGAATATATTATCTAGAAACCAATCCACGTGAACCCTTCCCATTCTAACTCATTTAACTCCATCAACATTATCTTCACTCCTTTCTTCCTCAAGCACTTATCCACCTTCAACTACTCAATAATTACAACATAGAAGACCCTGAGGGAGATTGACAGGGTGGATGTGGAGAGAATATTTCCTCTTCTGGGTGGCACAGTGGCACAGTGGTTAGCACTGCTGCCTCACAGCACCAGGGACCAGGGTTTGATTCCCGGCTTGAGTCACTGTCTGTGTGGAGTTTGCAAGTTCTCCCTGTGTCTGCATGGGTTTCCTCCGAGTGCTCCAGTTCCCTCCCACAGTTCAAAGATGTGTAAGTTAGATGGATTGGCCGTGCAACATTGCCCCTTAGTGTCCAAAGATGTGCAGGTTAGGTGGATTGGCCATGATTGAATGTGTGGGTATAGGAGATAGGGTGGGAGAGATGCTCTATCAGAGAGCAAGTGCAGACTCGATGGGCTGAGGGGCCTCCTTCTGCCCTGTAGGAATTCTATGATTCTAAGATATGTGGAATCAGGAATGTTCAAGACGCTGGAGCTGGAGAAGGGAAGGGATCTTTGATTTGGTTTATTATTGTCACAAGTATTAACATATAGTGAAAAATATTGTTTCTTGTGTGCTATACAAAGTATACCATTCATCGAGAAGGAAAGGAGAGAATGCAGAATGTAGCGTTACAGTTATAGCTCGGGAGTAGAGAAAGATCAACTTCATGCAAGGTAGATCCATTCAAAAGTTTGACAGATCTTGTGAGAGAACTCACATTTCTCCAGGAAATTCCTCTTGCAAAGCTGAGATTTGAAAATTGATGGTTGTCGTGGAAATGAAGTCTAATTTTGGCTTCTCATTCTTCGATAGTCAAACTGCTCGTTCTATCAATCCCACTAATCTATGGTTTGTGTTCGCATTGTCATTCCCAACAATGGAAAGTTATCCGTACTGGTATCACACACAGGCACTGTAACAATACTTCTCAATCCAATCACTCTGCTTTAATTGGATGGTTTAATTTATCCTTGCACGGAATTATCAAGCAAGATTGTGAAAAATATACATTGATAACTCAACACCATGACAGCAGCTCATTCTATCAGCATCCCAGTCACCAAGTTACCGAAGAAAAGCAAGGCAGCATGCTTTAATGACTATCGGCTGGTGGCTCTGACATGCTTTGAAAGTCTAGTCATAGCTCGAATCAATTCCAGTCTCTCAGACTGCCTGGATCCAGTACAGTTCACCCAACGCCACAACAGGTCCACAACAGACGCCAGTTCTCTGGCCTTGCACTCAACCCTGGAGCACCTAGATAACAAGGACACCTATGTCACACTCCTATTTATTGAGTACAGCTCAGCCTTCAACACCATTGTTCCCTCGAAACTCATCTCCAAACTCCGTGGGCTGGTCCTTGGCTCTGAGACTGGATCCTGAACTTCTCTAACCCGCACATCACAATCCAAACCAGCCTCCCATCCATTGACTCTGTCTACAATTCCCACTGCGTCGGCAAAGCAGCCAGCGTAATCAAGGACCCCGGACATTCTCTCCTCCACCTGCTTCCATCAGGAAAAAGATACAAAAGTCTGAGGTCACGCACCAACCGACTAAAGAATAGCTTCTTCCCTGCTGCCGTCAGACTTTTGAATGGACCTACCTCGCATTAAGTTGATCTTTCTCTACACCCTCGCTGTGACTGTAACACTACATTCTGCACTCTCTCATTTCCTTCTCTATGAACGGTATCCTGTGTCTGTATAGTGTGCAAGGAACAACAATTTTCACTATATGTTTATACACGTGACAATAATAAATCAAATCAAATCAAATCCTCAACATGTCATACCGTCCACCACTACTGCACAGTGGCCACTGTGTGTACCATCTACAAGGTGCACTGCGGCAACTCACCAAGGTCCCTTAGACAGCACCTTCCAAACCATAAAGCCATAGACCAGAATCATAGGAGCAGAATTAGGCCACTCGGCCCATCGAGTCTGCACCGCCATTCAATCACGACTGATATTTTTCTCATTCCCCATTCTCCTGCCTTTTCCCCATAACCCCCGATCCCCTTATTAATCAAGAACCTACCTATCCCTGTCTTAAAGACACTCAATGGCCTGGGTCCACAGTCTTCGGCTGTGAAGAATTCCATCGATTCATCACTCCCTGGCTGAAGAAATTCCTCCTCATCTCAAATCCATGATCTCTATCTCCTGGATATGTTCGGCGAGGCGGCCTCCACCACTTCAACGGGCAGAGAATTCCAGAGACTCACCACCCTTTGAAGAAGTTCCTCCTCGACTCTGATCTAAACTGCCCCCCCCCCTGTTATTTTGAGGCTGTGCCCTCTAGTCCTGCCGTCCTTTCTAAGCGGGAGGCGGGTAACACCGTGGAAAAATCTGCAGTTTCAAGCGTCCATTTCGTGAAATCTTTTCATGAAATAAAGCAAACATTTGATTTGGGTTTTGGGAGGTAAGAGGTTAAGAAACTTTGGGATTTGGTAAATAACGATCCAACTGGATAGGATCGTTAAACCTCGGTCTGTGCCAATGTCTTTATCCTTTTGTGGCTGTACCTGGACCTTTACAGAAACAGCACCTCCCAATAACGCTATAAACCCTGTACGTAAAACAGGCTCAAATCATAAAAGTTGAACCAGACACTTGTCGTAAAAGTTCAGACTTTCTCCTCATTAGAAAAAAAAAATAGCCTTAACCGTTCACCTTCCAAAATGTAATTATAATCTCTGCGTCCTTTCGGGACAACTGCTCGCATTATTATTAACCAACTGTGATGAAAAGGTTCAGTAATTACTATTTCTTTATTAATAGTCATCATTAGACTGAGCTGAACAGAGAAAGTAGCTTTCATGAGGTTTATATTGTGTGGGGATTTCAGGCACTACAGTCGGGGGGGTGGAGTGCAGGAGGAGAAGGGGGGCCACTCTCATCTTGGACTCCAAAGGTCCTGAGTTCAACTCCCACTCCAGAGAGACGTGAGCTCGGGAATCTAGGCTGACACCAGCAGTGCAGTACTGAGTGAGTGCCGCACTGTCAGAGGCGCTGCCTGTCAGGCCATCTCCGCCTGCCTGCTGGATACAATATAAAAGCCCAGGACATGATTTGAAGGGAGAATTCTCCCTGCTGACGTTACTTATCAAGATCGCAGATGAGAAAACAGATGATGTGGTCACTATCGAACACTATCTCTAGGATCCTGCTGTGCTCAGATACCATGTTTCCAACAGTGACAACATTCCAAGAAGTGTTTCACTGGCTGTTGAGTGTTTGGAACATTTTTGATTTGAGTTAGTGAACGTAAGAACATAAGAACTAGGAGCAGGAGTCAGCCATCTGGCCCCTCGAGCCTGCCCCGCCATTCAATAAGATCATGGCTGATCTTTTTGTGGACTCAGCTCCACTTACCCGCCCGCTCACCATAACCCTTAATTCCTTTACTGTTCAAAAACCTATCTATCCTTGTCTTAAAAACATTCAATGAGGCAGCCTCATTCACTGGACAGGGAATTCCACAGATTCACAACCCTTTGTGTGAAGAAGTTCCTCCTCAACTCAGTCCTAAATCTGCTCCCCCTTATTTTGAGGCTATGCCCCCGAGTTCTAGTTTCGCCTGCCAGTGGAAACAACTTCCCTGCTTCTATCTTATCCATTCCCTTCATAATCTGATATGTTTCTATAAGATCTCCCCTCATTCTTCTGAATTCCAATGAGTATAGCCCCAGTCTACTCAGTCTCCCCTCATAATCCAACCCTCTCAACTCTGGAATCAACCTAGTGAATCTCCTCTGCACCCCGTCCAGCGCCAGTATATCCTCTCTCAAAAAAGTGAAAAGTATTGTTTCTTGCGTGACAAGGCATACTGTACATAGAGAAGGAAACGAGATGGAGCAGAATGTAGCGTTACAGTCACAGCTAGGATGTAGAGAAAGATCAACTTAGTGCAAGGTAGGTCCACTCAAAAATCTGATGGCAGCAGGGAAGAAGCTGTTCTTGAGTTGGTTGGTACCTGATCTCAGACTTTTATATAAGGTCGAGGGACATGGAGTTGGGGGTAGGGTGTTAGCGTGGATAGGGGATTGGTTGTCAAATAGGAGGCAGAGAGTGGGGGTCAACGGGTGCTATTCGGATTGGCGGATGGTGACTAGTGGAGTGCCCCAGGGGTCGGTGCTGGGGCCTCAGCTTTTTACCATTTATATAGATGATCTGGAGGAGGGAACCGAGTGTAGGGTGTCGAAATTTGCTGATGACACCAACATTGGGGGAACGGCAAATTGTGCGGAGGGTGTGGAGAGTCTGCAGAAGGATCTAGATAGGCTGGGCGAATGGGCCAGGAAATGGCAAATGGAATTTAATGTTGGCAAGTGTGAGGTGGTCCACTTTGGTAGGAAGAATGGTAGGAAGGACTATTACTTACGTGGCGAAAAACTACAGCAGGCGACAGTGCAGAGGGACCTCGGGGTCCTTGTGCATGAGTCGCAAAAACCCAGCTTGCAGGTGCAGCAGGTGGTCAGGAAGGCGAATGGGATGCTGGCCTTCATAGCGAGGGGGATTGAATATAAAAGTAGGGAGGTCTTGCTGCAGCTGTTTAGGGCATTGGTGAGGCCACAGCTGGAGTACTGTGTGCAGTTTTGGGCGCCGCACCTGTGCAAGGATATTTTGGCCTTGGAGGGAGTGCAGAGGAGGTTTACTAGGCTGATACCGGAGTTGAGAGGGTTGAGCTATGAGGAGAGGCTAAATAAACTAGGCTTGTACTCGTTAGAGTTTAGAAGAATGAGGGGAGATCTCATTGAGACGTATAAGATGATGAATGGGATGGATAGGATAGAGGTGGAGAAACTCTTCCCGCTCAAAAAAGACAGTAGGACTAGGGGGCACAGCCTCAAGATAAAGGGGGGGCGGTTTAGAACGGAGTTGAGGAGGAACTTCTTCACTCAAAGGGTGGTGATTCTCTGCCCGTTGAAGTGGTGGAGGCTGCCTCGCTAAATATTTTTAAGACGCGGGTTGATGGGTTTTTGATAAGAGAGGGGATTAAGGGTTATGGGGAGAAAGCGGGAAAGTGGAACTGAGCAGCGACAGATCAGCCATGATCTTATTGAATGGCGGGGCAGGCTCGAAGGGCTAGATGGCCGACTCCTGCTCCTATTTCTTATGTTCTTATGTTCTTATGTTCTTATCTTCCCGATGGATGAAGGTGGAACATTTTCTTAGGCTCCTGCAAAAGAAGAGGTGTTGGTGAGCTTTCTTAACTATAGTGTCAGCATGGAGGGACCATGGCAGATTGTTGGCGATCTGGGTACCCAGAAACTTGAAGCTCTTGACCATTCATCCCCATTGATGTAGACAGGGAAGGACGTGGAGACTCTGGAGAGAGTGCAGAGGAGGTTTACCAGGATGTTGCCTGGTATGGAAGGACTGGGGTATGAGGAAAGATTGAAGAAATTGGGGCTCTTTTCCCTTGAAAGATGCCGACTGAGGGGGGATCTAATAGAGGTATATAAGATTATGAAGGGTATAGATAGAGTAAACAGAGGTAAGCTTTTTCCTATGATAGAGACACGTAGGACAAGGGGCCATGGACTTAAGGTGAGGGGGGAGCGGTACAACACAGATATTAGAGGGAGGTTTTTCACACAGAGGGTAGTGGGGGTATGGAATGCTCTGCCAAGTAAGGTGGTGGAGGCAAACACACTAGAGTCCTTTAAGAGTAACTTAGCCAGACACATGACTGGGTTGGAGATGGGTGGATATAGGAGATTGTTTTAAATAAGGGTCATTAGCATTGGGGTGTCCCTGGTAATGTAAATGGGTTTAGTATGATAATAATGTTTTTTCTCTTTTCATTCACAGGTTTTAAGTCGGTCCACCTCGTGTCCAACGAGGGGCATACACGCGATGGGTCGTACTGGGGCTGCTCTTGGTTGTTCGAGATTGGCCTAGTGTTTCATGTCGTTAATGTGTGCTTAAACTGGACCAGATACTGGGCAAGACGACAGCTCAGCGACTATCACTGAGTGCTGTGCAGACACATGGATTTGGGCCGGTGTCTGTGAGAGTTTGCGCATTCTCCCCGTGCTTGCGTGGGTTTTCTCCAGGTGCTCCGGTTTCCTCCCACACCCCAAAGATGTGCTGTTAGGCTGATTGGCAGGAATAAATTGTCCCTAAATCAGTTTCCCTCAATCTGGATGGCCATAAAACATTAGACAGGGGTTGTGGGTGGAGAGGGGGACTGGTGGTTTTGAGATGGCGGCGCGGGCTCGTTGGGCCGAAGGGCCTGTTTCCCGGGCTGGTTTTGTTCTTTGTGCTTTGTTCAGGGGCATGTTCTCCTTTACACTTCCTGAAGTTGATGACAATCTCCTACATTTTGTTGACATCGAGGGAGAGATTATTGTTGCCGCACTAGTTCACCAGATTCTCTCTCTCATTCCTGTACTCTGCCTCATCATTGTTCGAGATCTGACCCACTATGGCAGTGTCATCAGCAAACCTGAAAATTGAATTGGAGGGGAATTTGGCCACACAGTCACAGATGTATAAGGAGTATAGTAGGGAACTGAGAACACAGCCCTGTGGGGCACCGGTGTTGAGGATGATCATAGGGGAGGTGTTGTTGCCTATCCTTACTGATTGTGGTCTGTGGGTTAGGAAGTTCAGGATCCAGTCGCAGAGGGAGGAGCCGAGGCCCAGGCCACAGAGTTTGGAGGTAAATTTCTTAGGAATAATGGTGTCGGAGGCTGAGCTGTCGTCAATAAATAGGAGTCTGATATAGGTCTCCTTGTTATCTAGGTATTCACTCAGGAAAAAGTCAGTGTAGTTGAGGAGAATACTGTGATACCAGGTAGTAGACTAGACGGGATTGAGGTACATAAGGAGGAGGTGTTGGCAATTCTTGAGAGTATGAAAATAGATAAGTCCCCTGGGCCGGATGGGATTTACCCTAGGATTCTCTGGGAGGAGATTGCAGAGCCTTTGGCTTTGATCTTCATGTCGTCATTGGCTTCAGGTATAGTGCCAGAAGACTGGAGGATAGCAAATGTTGTCCCCTTGTTCAAGGAGGGGAGTAGAGACCATCCTGGGAATTATAGACCGGTGAGCCTTACTTCTGTTGTGGGCAAAGTTTTGGAAAGAATTATAAGGGATAGGATTTATAATCATCTAGAGGGAAATAAATTGATTAGGGATAGTCAACACGGTTTTGTGAAGGGTAGGTCGTGCCTCACAAACCTTATCGAGTTTTTTGAAAAGGTGACCAAAGAGGTGGATAAGGGTAGGGCAGTTGACGTGGTGTATATGGATTTTAGCAAAGCGTTTGATAAGGTTCCCCATGGTAGGCTACTGCAGAAAATGCAGATGCATGGGATTGAGGGTGATTTAGCAGTTTGGATCAGGAATTGGTTAGCTGATAGAAGACAGAGGGTGGTGGTTGATGGGAAGTATTCAACCTGGAGTTCAGTTACAAGTGGTGTATGTCAGGGATCTGTTTTGGGGCCACTGCTGTTTGTCATTTTTATAAATGACCTAGATGAGGGTGTAGAAGGATGGATTAGTAAATTTGCTGACAACACCAAAGTTGGAGGAGTTGTAGACAGTGAGGATGGATGTTACAGTTTGCAGAGGGACATAGATAAGCTGCAGAGCTGGGCCGAGAGGTGGCAGATGGAGCTTAATGAGGAAAAGTGTGAGGTGATTCACTTTGGTAAGAGTAACAGGAGTACAGAATATAGGGCTAACGGAAGGACTCTTAGTAGTGTTGACGAGCAGAGAGATCTCGGGGTACATGTGCATAGCTCCCTGAAAGTTGGCACCCAGGTTGATAAGGTTGTTAAGAAGGCGTACGGTGTGTTAGCTTTTATTGGTAGAGGGATTGAATTTCGGAGCCGTGAGGTCATGTTACAACAGTACAAAACTCTGGTGCGGCCGCACTTGGAGTATTGCGTACAGTTCTGGTCGCCGCATTATAAGAAAGATGTGGAGGCGTTGGAAAGGGTGCAGAGGAGGTTTACCAGGATGTTGCCTGGTATGGAGGGAAGGTCTTATGAGGAAAGGCTGAGGGACTTGAGGTTATTTTCATTGGAGAGAAGAAGGTTGAGAGGTGACCTGATTGAGGCATACAAGGTGATCAGAGGGTTAGATAGGGTGGACAGTGAGAGCCTTTACCTCGGATGGTGATGGCTAACACGAGGGGACATAGCTTTAAATTAAGGGGTGGTAATTATAGAACGGATGTCAGAGGTAGGCTTTTTACTCAGAGGGTAGTAAGGGTGTGGAATGCCCTGCCTGCAGCAGTTGTGGACTCGCCAACTTTAAGGGCGTTCAAATGGTCAGTGGATAGGCATATGGATAACATTGGAATAGTTTAGGTTAGAGGGTCATTAGATTGGTTCCACTGGTCGGCGCAACATTGAGGGCCGAAGGGCCTGTTCTGCGCTATGTTCTATGTTCTCACTTATGCTATAAATTGTTGTGGTTATTAGAAACCAGATATTCTTGTGTTTGTCCTGTGATGCTCCTATACCTTGAAGGAATGTATTTATATTATGTTTCATGTGAGGGGTATGTTTAAAATTCAGCTCTGCTTTACACGGTGCCAATTTGTCTGTAGCAGGCAGCAAGAGTTGAAAGAGACTAATTGATTCTAGATATTGGGATATTTGTTTTAATCTGAGCAAATGAATTTCTATATATTTTGTTTTTTCTCCTGGGATTTCAGAGTCAGGTTTAATTAGTTTGGCTGACAAGAGGTAGAGTCATGTGAATGGGTGGGGCTAAGCTTGCACGGAAAAATAGACATGTTTTGCCTGGTCCTGAAAGAAATAAGTAGTCTTTCTCTCTCTCTGGAGGCTGCTATTTGGGGCTGCCTGAAATCAGGTGTCTCTCGCTCTGTCTCTCTCCAGAAGTGTTCAAAAGGCTCCAGGACTGTTAACAAGTAAAAGCATGTAAGCCTAGAGTTTGCTATATGATTTTGATGTGGAGTTTAAGTCTGTGAGGAATACTGCTTAAATTGTAACTCATAGGGATAGGTTAGTGGTTAAGAATTGTATCTTGTCACGATTAAATGTTGTTCAGTTGGTAAAAGCTAATTCATTTGTTATAGTTAAATTGTATTGTTAAAATAAAATTTGTTTTGATAAAGCTTCCCAGTGGGTCACCAGAATCACAGATGGAGTGAAAAACCTTCTCCTCATATTAATAACAAAGTCAAAAAAATAGTTTGTGGCTGGGTGGCCAAAAACAACAACAATGGCAATATTAACTACGAGAGCAATTGTAACATTGAGAGTCAAGCATGCTGGGAATTTTTGGTCAAGTTATAATTAAACAGAGGTGCAGGTGAGAAGGCTGCTACAAGTCATGACTGCTCCTGTGGACTGTGACCTGATGCTCTTGTGTTGATAAAATAAGGACAGTTATTTGGGTTTTGCTGGACTTGTTGATGCCAAAGACTCCCGCCACGTCCACATACGAATGAGGTTACGTGACCGACGTGTGGATTGATCGCAACATCATGTTCACGAGCAACTCCATTGGCCGTGCTTGAACATTGTGTTCAGCTTCTGGTGATATCATTGGCTGAGTACCAGAAACATTTCTGGAGGGTCGGGGAAAGTTTGAGGATAAAGTATGGTCTTTGAAACTCTGTCTCCAGTGAAACTCCATGACCCACCATTGCAAGTTTACCCTGGAGAGTATCTTCAGAGAAGACAAAGAGCTATGAGGGAAGATCTACATCAGAGAGCAGAACTGGCCATTTCATTCATAACTGGGTAGTATTTCTTGTCAGTTAGAAGTTTAAAATTAATATTAGAGTCAAAGGGTTAAAATTAAATGTAACTGTTATGAGTTTATATGAATATTGACACCTGAAGTATTGAATAAAGTACAAGTTTTGTTTAAGTTAGGTTGATCACCATGATAAATTGTCCATTAATGTCAGGGGGATTAGCAGGGTAAATATATGGGGTTACAGGTATAGGGTCTGGGGGGGATCATTGTCAGTGCACACTCTGCACTGTAGGGATTTTATGATTCTAAGTGAGACTCCTGTCCTTTGATGTGTTATGCTTTATATCAGGGGAAGCAGTGGCAGAGTGATATTGTTGCTGGACAAATAATCCAGAGGTTCGAATCCTGCCACGGCAGATAGTGGAATTTTAATTCAATAAAAACAAATCTTGGATTAAGAAGCTACTGATGACCATGAAACCATTGTCAATTGTTGGAAAAACTCATCTGGTTCACTAATGTCCTTTGGGGAAGGAAATCTGCCGTCCTTACCCAGTCTGGCCTACATGTGACTCCAGAGCCACAGCAATGTGGTTGACTCTCAACTGCCCTCTGAATTCAGTCAACTAGGGATGGGCAATAAATACTGGCCAAGCCAGCGAGACATCCCGTAAAATGAATAAATTTTTTAAAAATATTAAAATTATTATCAGGGTAGAGATTTAAGTCACCCTATTATAGAAAGGATATTATTAAACTAGAAAGAGTGCAGAAAAGATTTACTAGGATGCTACCGGGACTTGATGGATTGAGTTATAAGGAGAGGCTGGATAGACTGGGACTTTTTTCTCTGGAGCGTAGGAGGCTGAGGGGTGATCTTATAGAGGTTTATACAATAATGAGGGGCACAGATCAGCTAGATAGTCAATATCTTTTCCTAAAGGCAGGGGAGTCTAAAACTAGATGGCATAGATTTAAGGTGAGAGGGGGGAGATACAGAAGGGTCCAGAGGGGCAATTTTTTCACACAGAGGGTGGTGAGTGCCTGGAACGAGCTGCCAGAGGCAGTAGTAGAGGTGGGTACAATTTGGTCTTTTAAAAAGCATTTAGACAGATGCATGGGTAAAATGGGTAGAGAGGGATATGGGCCAAATGCAGGCAATTGGGGCTAGCTTAGTGGTTAAAAACTGGGCAGCATGGACAAGTTGGGCCGAAGGGCCTGTATCCGTGCTGTAAGTATCTATGACTCTAGGTTTACAGTCAGATAACAATTCTAACTACACAATATACCTGGGGCTTCTGATCTACTCTGTAACAGTCCAGAGTAAATCGCAAAATCCTTTGGCAACAGTTTTCAGCAGGATTCAAGAATCCGACCTAGCCAATGGCAAGTTATTTTTCCATGGAATGAGTTACACCCTGCTTTATGGAAGGATTTATTGTTACGTATGATTTTCAATATGTTCCCAGCTTAGCCGAAAGCAGAGATTTCATGTCTGGTCGATCAGTGTGTATCAATACTCCACATGCCACTGCTATGGGGTGGAAGTTGAAGAGCACGAGGGTTAAATCCATTTGCCATCCTGTTGAGTTGCACACTCTCTGAAGCCGCTAATAGATTCTTTTTTGAAAATTCTCTCATACAACTTGATGCAATTGATGTTCATTCCCGAGTGCGACTGATTAGTGGAGTGGAATGTTCACACAGCACAAAAGACAGCCATGGGGACCATTCTTTAAAATTCATTCACGGGACACGGGTGTCGCTGGCTGGGTCAGCACTCATTGCCCATCCCTAGTTGCCCAAGGACAGTTGAGAGTCAACCACATTGCGGTGGCTCTGGAGTCACGTGTAGGCCAGGCTGGTAGGGATGGTAGATTTCCTTCCCTAAAGGACATTAGTGAACCAGATGGGTTTTTAAGAACATAAGAAATAGGAGCAGGAGTAGGCCATCTGGCCCTTCGAGCCTGCCCCGCCATTCAATAAGATCATGGCTGATCTGTCGTGGCTCAGTTCCACTTTCCCGCCCTCTCCCCATAACCCTTAATCCCCTCTCTTATCAAAACCCATCAACCCGCGTCTTAAAAATATTTAGCGAGGTAGCCTCCACCACTTCAACGGGCAGAGAATTCCAGAGATTCACCACCCTTTGAGTGAAGAAGTTCCTCCTCAACTCCGTTCTAAACCGCACCCCCCTTTATCTTGAGGCTGTGCCCCCTAGTCCTACTGTCCTTTCTGAGCGGGAAGAGTCTCTCCACCTCTATCCTATCCATCCCATTCATCATCTTACATGTCTCAATGAGATCTCCCCTCATTCTTCTAAACTCCAACGAGTACAAGCCTAGTTTATTCAGCCTCTCCTCATAGCTCAACCCCCTCAACTCCGGTATCAGCCTAGTAAACCTCCTCTGCACTCCCTCCAGGGCCAAAATATCCTTGCGCAGGTGCGGCACCCAAAACTGCACACAGTACTCCAGCTGCGGCCTCACCAATGCCCTATACAGCTGCAGCAAGACCTCCCTACTTTTATATTCAATCCCCCTCACTATGAAGGCCAGCATCCCATTCGCCTTCCTGACCACCTGCTGCACCCGCAGGCTGGGTTTTGCGACTCATGCACAAGGACCCCGAGGTCCCTCTGCACCGTCGCCTGCTGCGACAATGGTTTTATGGTCATCAGTAGATTCTTAATTCCAGATTTTTTTGTTGAATTCAGATTCCACAATCTGCTGTGGTGGGATTCGAACCCAGGTCCCCAGAACATTAGGTGAGTTTCTGGATGAATAGTCTCATGATAATACCACAGGGCCATCGCTTTCCATTTGCTGCACTGTGAGTGCTCTACCTATAGAATCCCTACAGTACAGAAGGATGCCATTCAGCCCATCGAGTCTGCACTGACAACAATCCCACCTTACTGACCTACCGGGATGCATGGATTAGAGGGATGAAGCGGGATAAATATGTGGGGTTGCGATGATAAGGCCTAGGTGGGCTTGTTGTTGGCGCAGGCTCAGTGGGCTGAATGGCCTCCTTCTGCACTGTAGGGATTCTGTGGATGGCGTAACACTCAGGGTCTCGGGCTGCTAACCCGTAGGAGGCTGGACACACGAGAATTAACACCTCGGCGATAAATGAACCTGGCGCCTTAGGCAGTCAGGCAAATCCTCGGACGACCTCGGCAGCCATTGAGGTGTTGTCCCTGTTGCCATCACACAGGACTCCACCGCCCTCCCTCACCCACCCCCAATAGCCCCAACCACCAACTGGCCTGCTCAACGATTTTAAATACAGCGTCACACAAAAAAAACCTCTCCTTCGACCTTGGCGTGCTGGTGAGGTACCTGTCTTCCTGATAGCTTTCTTTGTGTCATTCCCAGCCTCTCTCTGTATATTATTAGCCTGAGGCGCCCACAATAAAGCCCCATCCTCCCTTTCATATCTGAGGTAATAACTGCTTTTCTAAGCCCTTTCCTCTCAACAGAAAGTAATTACTTTTCTGAAGAATTGATCACAGCGCAGCACAAAGCTCCGCTTCCCCTCTCAAACATCCCTCCGAGTTGCTGCTTATCTGCCTTCTCTCCGCAGTGACCACCACCTCCCCCCACCCCCCGCTTCCCCAGAAGACCCCGCGCTTCAATCAATATTCTCTTCAAAATCAGATGGATTTTTCTTTTCGTTAATTTGCTTTTGACATTTGCTACAGAAGCCGTATTTGAAAAATAAGGAACAAAGCTGGATATTTGCTTTATTAGAATTCCTGAAACTCCCCACACGAGGCGGATTGCGTACACGCACCTTCACAAACTTTGAAAATATATAATTGCCCAATGTTTAATAAGAAAAATTGCAGTTTCAGAAAACAAATTTAATTACTCGCGCACTGGCTGCCAACGTCCATCTCCGTCCTAGTTTTCCCTCCTCTCCATAATTTCATAACCCGACAGATGAAATATTTAACACCCCGACATTATATGGAATTCCGCTGGATTAATAACAGCGCAGAGAGAGGCCATTGAGCCCAACCGGTCTGTGCTGGGATTTACGCTTCTCCCAACCATCCATCTCACCCCCAATCAACACATCCTTCTACACCTCTCTCCCTCGAGTGTCTACCCAGCTTCGCCTTAGCTGTATCAATAGTCTTCACCTCAGCCACTCCCCGTAGGGCCGAGTTCCACGTCCTCACCGCTCTCTGGGCAAAGAGGATTCTCCGGAATTCCCGATTGGATTCATTAGTTTTATATTTATGCCGGTCGTCCTTGGTCTGAGCTACACGTGGAGACATCTTCTCAGTGTCCATCCGATCAAATCCTTACCCTAATTGTAAAGACTGCTGTTTGGTTTCCCCCCCCTCCCCACCCCCCCCAGAGGACGGAGCTCCGGCCTGCTCTGATTTTCCTGATAGGTTACAGCATTTGGGAGTTTGTTTTAGACGAAGAAGCGTTTTGTTTCAGATTCTGCCTGACTTGATGCGACTGTTATTGGCTACAATTAGTCCCGGGTAGAATTCACAGCGTGCTGCACTGCTCATTTATTCACAATCTCGGAGTCGATGAGCTGGAGGATTTGCCCATTGTGCGAATGGTTTAAAAATCAGCCGACTGATTGGCCAATGTAACGGGGCGATAATGTGATCAGGGGTGGCCATAGTTCGGTGGGGGAGGGGGGGGGGAGGGGGGGGCGGAGGGGGGGGAGGGGGGGAGGGAGAAAAAGGGGGGAAGGGGAAAGGGGGGGAAGGGAAAGGGGGGGAAGGGGAAAGGGGGGGAAGGGGAAGGGGGGAGGGGGAAAGGGGGGGAAGGGGAAAGGGGGGAGGGGAAAGGGGGGGAAGGGGAAAGGGGGGAGGGGGAAATGGGGGGAAGGGGAAAGGGGGGAGGGGGAAAGGGGGGGAAGGGGAAAGGGGGGGAGGGGAAAGGGGGGGGAAGGGGAAAGGGGGGGAGGGGAAAGGGGGGAAGGGGAAAGGGGGGAAGGGAAAGGGGGGAAGGGGGAAAGGGGGGAGGGGGAAAGGGGGGAGGGGGAAAGGGGGGGAAGGGGAAAGGGGGGAGGGGAAAGGGGGGGAAGGGGAAAGGGGGGAAGGGGAAAGGGGGGAAGGGGAAGGGGGGGAAGGGGAAAGGGGGGGAAGGGGAAGGGGGGAGGGAAAGGGGGGGAAGGGGAAAGGGGGGAAGGGGAAAGGGGGGGAAGGGGAAAGGGGGAGAAGGGGAAAGGGGAGAAGGGAAAGGGGGGGGAGGGGAAAGGGGGAGGGGGAAAGGGGGGGAAGGGAAAGGGGGGAGGGGGAAAGGGGGGGGAAGGGGAAAGGGGGGAGGGGAAAGGGGGGGGAAGGGGAAAGGGGGGGAGGGGAAAGGGGGGAAGGGGAAAGGGGGGGAAGGGGAAAGGGGGGAAGGGAAAGGGGGGGAAGGGAAAGGGGGAGGGGAAAGGGGGGGAAGGGGAAAGGGGGAGAAGGGGAAAGGGGGAGGAGGGGAAAGGGGGAGGGGGAAAGGGGGGGAAGGGGAAAGGGGGGGAAGGGGAAAGGGGGGGAAGGGGAAAGGGGGGGAAGGGGAAAGGGGGGAAGGGGAAAGGGGGGGAAGGGGAAAGGGGGGGAAGGGGAAAGGGGGGAAGGGGAAAGGGGGGAAGGGGAAAGGGGGGGAGGGGAAAGGGGGGAAGGGGAAAGGGGGGGAAGGGGAAAGGGGGGGAGGGGAAAGGGGGGAAGGGAAAGGGGGGGGAAGGGGAAAGGGGGGAAGGGGAAAGGGGGGGAAGGGGAAAGGGGGGGAAGGGGAAAGGGGGGGAAGGGGAAAGGGGGGGGAAGGGGAAAGGGAGGGGGAAGGGGAAAGGGGGGGAAGGGGAAAGGGGGGGAAGGGGAAAGGGGGGGGAAGGGGAAAGGGGGGGAAGGGGAAAGGGGGAAGGGGAAAGGGGGGGAAGGGGAAAGGGGGGGAAGGGGAAAGGGGGGAAGGGGAAAGGGGGGAAGGGAAAGGGGGGGGAAGGGGAAGGGAAGGGAAGGGGGAGGGAAGGGGGGAGGGGAAAGGGGGAGGGGAGGGAGGGGGGGGGAGGGAAAGGGGGAGGGGGAAGGGGGGGGAGGGGGGGGTTGGGGTGAGGGTGGAGGGGTGGGAGGTGGGGGGGAAGTGGGGTGGGGGGAGGGGGAGTGGTGGGGTGGTGGGGGTGGGATTGGGGGGGAAGGAGTGAGGGGAGAATGGGGGGGGTGCTTGCAATATAGAATGAGATGAAAGGAGGCAAGAAGAATGAAAGAGAGATAGAAAGCGAGAGAGAATGGGAAAGAGCGAGAGAATGGGAGTTGAGGGCCTGAATGCGATTACTGTCACTAGAGAGGTAGTGCTTGATAGACTAATGGGACTGAAGGTGGACAAGTCCCAGGACTGGATGGAATGCATCCCAGGGTTCTGAAGGAAATGACAGAGGTGATAGTGGATGCCTTAGTAATTATTTACCAAAATTCACTGGATTCCGAGGAAGTGCCGGAAGATTGGGAAACAGCTAATGTTAAGCCGCTGTTTAAAAAAGGTAGCAGACAAAAGGCAGGGAATTATAGGCCGGTTAGTTTAATGTCTGTAGTTGGAAAAATGCTAGAATCCGTCATCAAAGAAGAAATAGTGAGGCACCTAGAAAAGAATGGTTTGAGAAAGTAGACGCAGCACGGATTCGTTAAGGGGAAGTCGTGTTTGACAAATTTATTGGATTTCTATGAGGATGTGACGAATGTGGTAGACAGAGGGGAACCAGTGGATGTGGTGTTTCTCGATTTTCAAAAGGCGTTTGATAAGGTGCCTCACAAAAGGTTGCTGCAGAAGGTTAGGGTGCATGGAGTTGGGGGTAAGGTGTTAGCGTGGATAGAGGATTGGCTGTCTAATAGGAGGCAGAGATTTGGTATCAATGGAGCTATTCTGGTTGGCGGTTGGTGACTAGTGGAGTGCCCCAGGGATCAGTGCTGGGGCCTCAGCTATTTACCATTTATATAGATGATCTGGAGGAGGGAACCGAGTGTAGGGTGATGAAATTTGCTGATGACACGAAGATGAGTGGAAAAGCAAATTGCGTGGAGGGTGTGGAAAGTCTGCAGAGGGATCTGGATAGGCTGAGCGAGTGGGCGAGGACCTGGCAGATGGAGTACAATGTTAGCAAGTGTGAGGTTATCCACTTTAGGCAGGAATAATACTAGGAGGGATTATTATTTAAAAGGCGAAAAGCTGCAGCATGCTACGGTGCAGAGGGACCTGGGGGTCCTTGTGCACGAGTCGCAAAAACCCAGTCTGCAGGTGCAGCAGGTGATCAAGAAGGCGAATGGGATGTTGGCCTTTATAGCGAGGGGGATAGAATATAAAAGCAGGGAGGTCTTGCTGCAACTGTACAGGGCACTGGTGAGGCTGCAGCTGGAATACTGTGTGCAGTTTTGGTCACCGCACTTGCGGAAGGATATATTGGCCTTGGAGGGAGTGCAGAGGAGGTTCACTAGGCTGATACCGGAGATGAGGGGGTTGGCCTATGAAGAGAGACTGAATAGACTGGGTCTGTACTCGTTGGAGTTTAGAAGGATGAGGGGGGATCTTATAGAGACATATAAGATAATGAAGGGGATGGATAGGGTAGAGGTAGAGAGGTTCTTCCCGCTTAGAAAAGACAGCAGGACTAGGGGGCACAGCCTCAAGATAAGGGGGGGCGGCGGTTTAGAACAGAGTTGAGGAGGAACTTCTTCACTCAAAGGGTGGTGAATCTCTGGAATTCTCTGCCCGTTGAAGTGGTGGAGGCTACCTCGCTAAATATATTTAAGTCACGGGTAGATAGGTTTCTGATAGACAAGGGAATTAAGGGGAGAAAGCGGGAAAGTGGAACTGATCCACTTCAGATCAGCCATGATCTTATTGAATGGCGGGGCAGGCTCGAAGGGCTAGATGGCCTACTCCTGCTCCTATTTCTTATGTTCTTATGAGAGAGAATGGAAAGAGAGAAAGAGAGAGAGAATGGGAGAGAGAGAGAATGGGAAAGAGAGAGAGAGAGAATGGGATGGAGAGAGAGAATAGGAAAGAGAGAAAGAGAGAGAGTATGGGAGGAGAGAGAATGGAACTGGGAAATAATTTGCACATTCTCCCCGTGTCTGTGGGTTTCCTTCGGGTGCTCCAGTTTCCTCCCACAGTCTGAAAGATGTGCTGGTGCATTGACCTGAACAGGCACCGGAGTGTGGCAACTAGAGGAATTTCTCAGTAACTTCATTGCACTGTTAATGTCAGTCTTACTTGTAACACTAATAAATAAACTTTAGTTAGAATGAGAGAGAAAAAAGAGCATGGGAGAGAGAGACAGACAGAGAGAAAGAGAAAAAGAAAGAATGGAAGTGAGATAGAAAGAGGGAGAGACAGAGAGATAGAGAGAAAGAATGAGATGGAAAGAGAGGGAGAAAGAGAATGAGAAGTAGAAAGAGAGTGAAGTTGATTTGCATTTACGGAGACTCAGGACATCTCAAAGTGTTTCCAGCCAAGTTTTACCACTGGTGGAATGTAGAAAACATGGCAACCAATCTGTGCACAGCAAGATCCCAGTTAACCAGCTAATCTGTTTTTTATCATGTTGATTGAGGGATAAATATTGGCTGGGTCAACAGGGACATCACCCCTGTTCTTCAAATGACAAGCAATGCTCCAGTGACGAGGGATCTGAAACGTGTTGTGACTAAATTTGGGTGTGGAATTCTCTGCCTGGTGGAAGCAGGTTCAATCGAGGCATTCAAGAGAACATTCGATGGTTCTTTGAATAGAAAGCAGGGGTACGGGGGGAAAGGCAGGGGAATGGTATTAAAGTCTTGACGCTCATTTGGGAGAGCCAGTACAGACACGATGGGTCGAATGGCCTCCTTCTGCATCCTAACAGTTCTGCATTTCTGGTAGGCCGGAGAGATTGGGCCTGTTCTCCTTAGAGAGAAGATCAAGGGGAGATTTAACTGAGGTGTGCAACATCACGAGGGGATTGGACAGAGCAGATAGAGAGAAACTGTTCCCGTTGGTGGAAGGAGCGAGAATCAAAGGATATCCATTTAAAATGATTGGTAAATGACAGCATGAGGGCAAAGAATTTACACCGTGAGTTCCTTGGAACTCTTGGACTGCGCTGCCTGAGGAGACAAATTCAACACTGGTCCTCAAAGAGAAACTGGACCAATATCTGAAAGGACAATAACAAACAGAACTACAAGGAGAGGCCAAGGGGTTGGAACTAGCTAAATTACGTAGAGCCAGCACAAGATTGAGGGGTTGAATGGTCTCCCACTGCACTGTAGCCATTCCGTTAGACACTGGTTCTATGGGATTGTTTACCTGAGGGTTGACAACTCTGAATAAATATATTCCTCGAGGTTACATCTCATGATTTATCCCCTCACAGGAGCTATTGATTGGTCAATGCACCCACCCTTGTGACCCACTGCCTTCCTACACCAATCAGAAAGCACTAAGACCCATTACCCAATTGGATGATGTTCGACTGTCAGCCAATCAGCTTCTCTTTCCTCCATCTGGCAACGAGAAACATTCAATGATTTTTTAATTCTTTTTAAAAGTCCTGATGATTTTTCTCCAAGGTTGGACACCAACCTGGAGGCTGATCTTCAATTCTTGGAGACTCCGCGACACTCGAAAAGCAAAGTGTCAGCTTTGAATCTTGTGCTGGACTGGGATCTGAATACAAGATATTCAAATTGAGAAGAAAGAATTCTACCTGCTTTCAAAATGTTGGACTGGGGTGGGCTCAGTGAGAAATCTCACAACACCAGGTTAAAGTCCAACAGGTTTATTTGGTATCGCTGTTATGAGACTGTCACAAGGCTTCTTACTGTGCTTTCAAAAACCAACCCCTTTAGAAAACATAAGAACATAAGAAATAGGAGCAGGAGTAGGCCATCTAGCCCTTCGAGCCTGCCCCGCCATTCAATAAGATCATGGCTGATCTGAAGTGGATCAGTTCCACTTTCCCGCTTTCTCCCCATAACCCTTAATCCCCTTGCCTACCAAAAACCTATCTACCCGTGACTTAAATATATTTAGCGAGGTAGCCTCAACCACTTCAACGGGCAGAGAATTCCAGAGATTCACCACCCTTTGAGTGAAGAAGTTCCTCCTCAACTCCGTTCTAAACTGCCCCCCCCCTTATCTTGAGGCTGTGCCCTCTAGTCCAACTGTCCTTTCTGAGCGGGAAGAACCTCTCCACCTCTATCCTATCCATCCCATTCATCATCTTATATGTCTCAATGAGATCTCCCCTCATCCTTCTAAACTCTAACGAGTACAAGCCTAGTTTATTCAGCCTCTCCTCATAGCTCAACCCCCTCAACTCCAGTATCAGCCTAGTAAACCTCCTCTGCACTCCCTCCAAGGCCAAAATATCCTTGCGTAAGTGCGGCGACCAAAACTGCACACAGTACTCCAGCTGCGGCCTCACAATGCCCTATACAGCGCAGCAAGACCTCCCTACTTTTATATTCAATCCCCCTCGCTATGAAGGCCAG